>NC_061122.1:179734037-179798397 GCF_002878395.1 Capsicum annuum | reverse complement strand
AACCCTACTATCAATTTTATCTTATTTAACTCTTATTCATACTGATAGCCACCTTCAACTTGGGCAATTTTCTTGAGTTGAGGTGTACAATGTCCAAGAAGGACCAGGGCCAAATAGGTTCATTGCAAGACAAATGGAAGGAGAAATACGTAACAAGAAAATAGGCTATAAGGCTAAAAAATCTAGATCAAGGGATACTCATTCACTTATGGAAGGTCATTTAGGCTAAAAGTGGACTAATATAAAAAATGTTCTATGATACTTTTCTAATCGACTATCCTACAACCTAGGCAAGACTAACTGGGCAAGTTATGGATTCAACACACAAAGAGAACAAAGTAATATCTCACACACACATAATATAGAGTCACATCATAAGCTACTACCTATCCGGTTCATGCACAATTTTGCTGTGATTTTCATGTCCCAAATTCTAATGCCATAATAGATCCACAAGGGTCACACATATATACATCGACACAGTTCTAAAAATAAAATTTTTGGAGGGGTATCATTTTTTCCAAAAATTAACAAAAAATATATCAACTACCCTAGATACTAAAAAATCTCCTAATTATAGAAAAACAAAACAATATGAAATAATACACAATACAACATAAATTTAACCTAGACATACCAATTCTACAACCATCCCGCAACTGATTAGAAA
Organism: Capsicum annuum; assembly: GCF_002878395.1. Lineage (NCBI taxonomy): Eukaryota > Viridiplantae > Streptophyta > Magnoliopsida > Solanales > Solanaceae > Capsicum > Capsicum annuum. Next base: position 179,797,727 of record NC_061122.1, on the reverse strand, counting down.
AGAAGCACGACAATAGAAACCCATAGTGGCTATGGTATACCCCACCCCTAACTAAAAGACTGCACATTGTCCCCAGTATGTATACATAATGTAAAATAAAGAAATGAGGACATACTTGGGATACACTAGGCGTCTGTGTCATCACCATAAAAATAAACATATACCTTGGGTTGCCTCCCAAGAAGTGCCTTATTTATTATCGTGGCACGGATAAGTTGCCTTGGCTACTCAGACATTGCCAAGGGTCACATCAACATATTCTTTCACTTTCTCAATGTTTCCTATATAATTTTTCACTCGTTGCCCATTTACCTAAAATAGGTCTTCGCCTTCATGCTTCAGTTCTATTGCACCATGTGGGAATATACAAACCATGGTGAATGGCCTATACCACCTAGACTTCAGCTTTCCAAGAAACAAGCGTTGTCCTGAATTATACGACAAGATCGATTCACTGAGCTCAAAATCTCTTTTCTTAATTTTGTTATCATGATACAACTTCATTCCTTGTTTGTATATGGTAAAACTCTTATAAGCACAAAGTCAGAATTCATCCAACTCATTTACCTTTCCTAATCTCGAACTTGCTACATCACGCCACTCAAAATTTATCCTTTTTAATGCCCATAATGCCTTGTGCTCAAGCTCGATCGACAAGTGGCATGATTTTTGATATTCAAGATGACATGGGGAGGCAACTATGGAAGTTTTATAAGTTGGTAAGTAGGCATATAATGCATCATCCAGCTTTCTAGATCAGAAAATGCTCCCCAACATACTCTCATGAATAATCCTTAAGTTATTGTGTCTGCCATGGCTCGAGAACTGATGTTCAGTGCTTTATATAATATCTCTAGAAAGCTTGCCCCTAAAATACAAGGATTGGGTATCATGAACTTCTTCTAAAATCGAAACCAAGCCTCGTACATCAACTCCAAATATAGTTGCTTGAAGGTGTGTATCTCATCTTTTATGAAAGAAATGGTTCAAGAATTGCATGTACAACTTATTCCAAGTGGCAATAAATCCTCTTATAAGTTCCCCAACCATAACGAATCTTTTCTAATGAATGAAATGGGAACAACCTTATTTTGAGTGCCTCCTAGTAAACCCCCAGAATAATATAAAAATGCATATCCCAACAAAATTAGCAAGATACATATTTGTGTCGTCTGCAGCTGGGCCTAAAAAACACCTTTCAAATTCAAAGGCTAGATCGTGGCACTGGTTATGTCAAATTTCATATTAGGGGGCAGAATATAAGGAATGATAGCTCTTGTTTCTAACAGCTCAAAGTATTCCATACCCTCTTTATCATAGTATTGCTGAAAGTACTGGAATGCTGGGAACACTTGAGCCTGACCACGACAAAACTATTGGTCTTTTCCTAGCTAGCTTTATTTGCTAAGCTAACTGGGTTTCCTCGTCCCTTCTCTAGTTGAAAACTGTATCTACCAATAATGGCTCTATCTGTCGATCAATAATATTCTGAGGATCACTTAGAAAAGAGGAAGGTACCATATTAGGATCATCCTAAACCCTTTTAAAATGGCTATGCTCACTAGTTCTGTCATTGTACAATTAGGCTATAATAGTCTCTCTGGGTTAGGATTCAATGGTAGTAAGAGATTGACATGACTCCTGGTGTTAGACATACATCGGTGTATACCCAACTAACAATAGGAAAAATAAAGACTCAAAAACTTTAACAAAATTCAATCCATAATTCAACACTGTCTTCCTCAATAACGATGATAAATTTTGATAAACGCCCAAACTACATCTCCAACTAAAGGATAAAATGGTCGCTGTCAAGTAAAGTAACCCAACTAGATTGGGGTAAAACCCATAAGGAAGACATAAATTTGTATTTTTAGCTTGCTGAGCTAAACGGGCAGAACCAAAACTAAATCGGGGGTTTGTAGTAACAACCTTGAACAAGTAACAGAATTTAACTTTGGTTGTAATCCGTCGGAGACTAACACTAGGATTGTGTTTCTCCTAGCTTCTCAACTCAGTAGTCTTATTATGGTACATTGAAACAACATAATACCTTGCATGCAAAATTTGATAAGTTATGTACCATTAACTGTCTTGTGGAATTATTGATAAATTTCATCCCTTACATTTTGAGTCGTAAGACATCGAATCACTAACCCTTATCCTAGATCCCAGTTAACTATTACCTTTTGAGTCTCAAGTTAGTTGATGATAGATAACCATCTTACATAAATGATACTGATAAGCCTAGATCAATAATTAGTCTTCAAATTACTATTGTAGTTATCTTTTTCTAGTCAATACCACTCTTGTGGAGTAAGTAGTGATATGCTAGAAGGGATCTTATCATTTGCAACTGCTAAGACATATATTAAACTGAAGAAAATATAATATATGTGAGAATTCTGGTTAAGACAACTTAGCACATCACCGACTTCGTTAATATGCTAAGGTTCCCATAACCCTAGCTAAGGGCTTTAGCCACTCATACTTGTGAAATAATCAATGAAATTCATTAAGAAAAGAATTAAACAATATCACAAGGAACAACAAGTAAGATCCAAAGTCAACTACTAAATTATCAACTAAAATTAAGAATAAGGTAATCCCAAGATCAAAATCGAATCTTGGAATAAAATATATGTTTGTAAGTGTTAAGAGTGCATAAAACAAAAAAATATCAAAAGGGTCTTTATAGGATACAATGAAACCCTAAAAATCAAAATCCAAAAGAAAAAGAAAAATTGAGGTCTGCAGCGACTTACTTAGGCCACCTACGGACAGTAGGTCATCCTTTGTAAGTGATAGATCTCCTGCAAAGCTTTTGAAGCTCTCTGAACTTGGCCTTTTGACACTTACTAAGGTAACATACGAATTGTAGGTCCCTTTGGTAAGTTATTAGTTCTTCTTTTTCCAGATTTTAAGCCTCTAGACTTCAAGTTCTGACACCTACTTTGGTCACCTATGCTCGATAAGTAGCATTTACGCCCAAAAATGCCTCAGTAAATAGCCTAAAACTTAAACTTTCATCTTTTACTTCAATTTCAGCTTCCAAATCTAGTTTCTTGTAAAACATACCCAAAATACATCATATCTCACAAACAACCTAAGAAACTTTTATATTTTCATCATTTTTAGCCTCGAAAGTGCTATAAATCCATAACACATTGGGATGATAGTGAATAGTAAGATCATAATCCTTAAGAAACTCAAATCAATGACCTTTTCTCATATAAGGATCTCATCAGATAAAGAAATACTGAAGGCTATGATGATATGAGAAGATCTTATAATGGAATTCATACAAATATTGTCTCCAAAACTTCAAAGAAAATACCATTGCATACAACTCCAAATTGTGGGTAGGTTAATTCTTATCATGGGGCTTCAACTGACAAGAAACATACACTATTACCTTATCATTCTGCATTAATACCACACCTAACCCAACACTAAAAGAATCATAACAAATGGTAAATCCCACGCCCTTATTGGGTAAAGTCAAGATAGGACCTAAGGTCAACATATCCTTGAGCTTTTGAAAGCTCACCTTACAAGCATCAGACCATTGAAAGGAAATATTATTTTGAGTCTACTTAGTTAAAGGCGCTACAATAGATGAAAACCCTCAATAAAGCACCAATAGTAACCTCCTAAACTGGTGAGACTCTAAATCTCGATAGGAGAAGCAGGCCTAGCCCAATCATAAACTACTGCAATCTTGGCTAAATCGACCATGGTATTATCCTTGGTTACTAAATGACCTAAGAAAGAGATGGACTCTAACCAAAACTCACACTTGGAGAACTTAGTATACAAATTCTCATCCCTAAACCTCTGGAGTACAATCTATAAATACTCCTCATGATTTTTTTAATCTTAGAGAAACTAAGATATCATCTATAAATATAGTGACAAAGAGTCGAGATATGGTTGAAACACTTAATTCATCAACTCCATGAATGCAGATGGTGCATTGGTCAACTCAAAAGACATGACCAAGAACTCATAATGACCATATCAAGTCCAAAGAGCTATCTTTGGAATATCTGAAGCTCCAGTTCTCAACTGGTGATACCCGAACCTCAAATGAATCTTCAAAAATATCAAAACACTCCGAAGTTGATTAAACAAATAATCAATATGAGAAAGAGGATACTTATTCTTAACCTTCACTTTGTTCAACTATAGATAATAATATACATGCATATAGACCCATCCTTTTTCTTTACAAACAAAACAATCGCACCCCAAGGTGTTACACTAGGTCGAATAAATCCCTTATTAAAAAAACTCCTGCAGTTAATCATTCGATTCCTTCAACTCTACTAGGGACATCCTATAAGGATGAATAGAGATGGGCTATGTTCTTAGCTTAATATCAATAGAAAAATTAATATCATGATCTAAAGGCATACAAGGCTATTCCATAGGAAAAACATCCATGAACTCACGAACAATACAAATAGAATCCTAGGAAAGTGGTGAAGTAATACTATTATCATGAATATGGGCCAAATATGACAAACATTCCCTCTCAACCAAATAACAAAAACATAGAAAAGATGTAACTCTCTCAGGACCAGAATGAAGTGCACCCTTCCAAGCTATCTTTGGCATACCCAGTGGAGCTATAGTCATAGTCTTAGAATAATAGTCAAGAATACCATAATGATTAGATCTACCCAAGTCTACCACTTGATTGAGTAGATCTAACCAATCCATACCCAAGATGGCATAAAAATCTACCATATTTAAGATTATTAGATCTACCCAAGTCTCACACCCCGTAAAGGTTACAACATAGGATCAGTACACCCGACCACCACTAAAGAGTATCCTACAGGGGTAGATATATAGATAGGAAAAATAAGAGGCTCACTAATAAAAATATGCAGACACATTAGAGAAATTTAATCCTAGATCAAATAACATAAATGCAGATCTGAAGCAAACAAGGACGATACCTATTATAACAACATCAGAAGCCTCTACCTCTAGGTTGATGGGTATAGCATAACAGAGTCCACATCCACTACTTGACTGAGTAGTCTCGCGACCACCACTATAGGCACCACTACCTCTACCTCACACACCTCTAGTAGTACCTCTACCTTTTTGAGGATCATTTCTTAATGTCAATATAGTAGTAGGGTCAAAAACATGATGGGATAATCCTTGGCCATATGTCCAAACTCATTACACTTATAATAAAATCTTTGGCTCAAATTAATAGAAAGACGTACGATGAGCTACAACAACCACCCAAGAACTATGCTCAACCACCCTAAGATATTGAACTAAAAGACCTACTTTTTGAACCTTATAAGTTTGCCTACACTGGTCTACCATGATACCCATGAGAATCTCTAAAATCTCTGCCTCGGGGAGTGTGATTACTAAACTTTCCCTAATAGTGCACTCTCTTGGCATCTCTCTAAGAATCATGATGAATTGAATTGGTCATGTTTGCATGATTCACTATGCTCTAAAATAATGCCCTTAATAATACCATATGTGTAGTAGCCAACTGAAGAGAAACATCTAATCCCTTCATGAACTTCTAAATTTTCTTAGACTCGATGGTAATACTAGCTATAGAATATCTAGAAAAGGCATAAAAATATCCCTCACACTCAAAAATAATTGAACCCTACTCCAAGTGATCAAACTTATCTCTCATATAACCTCTCAAACTGTATGGCATAAACCTATCCAAAAAGGCCTCAGAAAACTAATCTTAAGTCATCTTTGGGAAACCTAAAGGCGTGCAACTAATAAGTTACCTCCACCAATCCCTAGATGTATCTCTCAACTAGTAGGTAGTATAAGCAACCCCATATGACTCAAGCAATCCAAGGTTATACAAATTCTCTCAATAATTAATCAAGAAATCATAGGGATCCTCACCCAAAACACTACTGAACTTGGGTTGACCTAAGTGAGTGAATATCTTAGACCTTTTTGATCCTCATACGACATAACTATGCCCATAATAATAGGAGACATAATGAATCTGGCTGCCTGAGATCCCACCTAAGGGGGTAGTATAGATGAAGACTAAACTTCTAATCTCAAAATAACATACTTGGATACTAGCATAGAATGAGAATAAAATAATCAGAGTTTGTGGAGTACCATAAGCAGATATCGAAACCACTAGAGAAACCACACTTGGATTCAGAGGAAGACCATAGAAAAACTCTTACATAGATGGAGGTACAATATTCAGAGCTGGAGGAACACCATAAATAGACTCTAGCTTTAGTGGAGGTATAGTAATTAGATATGGAGGAACACCAGGTTCACTTAGAAGAACACCCTTCAAATGAGTAATCAAATAAATCAATAACCCCTCTAAGATTAGGGTAGAGGAACTTTAAGGAACCTGAGTAGTCCCTATATCTCTATCAGGTTCAACCTAAGGCTCAGGGGAAATCTCACTAGTACTATCTCTAAAATGGGAAAATCCTTATGCCCGTCCTCCAAATCGAGCTCGTCAATGACTCACAACTTGCCCCTAGACTGGGCTCTCTGATTAGATAATGGATCAATATCGCTAGCCTCATGGGATAAAATTCTTACTATCTATACCAAAAATAATGAAACATAGTTTAGAACACAAACTATGAAAGATCTACACAATAAAGATAAAAAAAGAAGTTTTCTAAAGATATCTTATAGCGTCTCAAAGATAGATATAAACATCTATGTATTAATTTACGAGTCTCTACCAGACATCCTGTTCTTACACTAAGTAAAGTAATGAACTTGGTTTCTCTGATACTAATTTTTCATTAACCAAAAACTAAGGATCATGATGGCACTTATCGTAGCTAAGCCTTGACAAGTAAGCTAATATCCTAAACTGACATGAAGTAGGAAAACAACACAAAAATCCCAAGGTAAGACTTCAAGATCAAAGTCAAACCATACATATACAATAGTAGTAGAAGTCCAAATATCAAAATAATACTATTAACCATCCCAAAACCTAGTGTCACAGTGTAAGAACAATCTAAATAAAACTCAAGGTCTGAAAATATATTTGATAATCCAAAAGAGGCTACAAGTCTATTTCTAAATACAAGATAAGACATAAAACAGATATAATTAGGTTGGAGGTCAACTTTAAAAGCATAGAGTGGCCCCTACCTTGGATATATCAAATAACTACCCAAATTCAACTACTGCGCGGTACACTCAAACCTGTATCTGTATAAAAAAACATAATAGAAATGAGTATGGTCCATTTGTACTCAGTAGGTATCATAAACCGATTAAGCAAAGCAGAAAATAATGTATGTAAATAAACAATATGAGCATATCACCTGCTATCAGAAAAATATTCCAAATGATAACTTACTCCATCTTCACTAACAGTTCTAAATATATCACATAAACCAAAAACAAGTATGAGAAAGGAAATATAGAATAAATATACATTAAATAAAGCATGAAAGCGCAATACTAAAGATGCACAATGTAAAGATGCAATAAGGATGATAATAATAATGACATAATATGTCCAAGTTTATCGCATAACCTCCATACACGCCTATCGAGTACTGCTTCTAGGTAGGTTCCATGGGGGTCGTAACCCATATACATTATTAATACTCAATTCCAGTCTCAATATTTGTATATCTTCTCTTCGAGTCCTAGTCTATGGTAGAGGGTTTTTAGAAGGTGTCATATTTTTATCAAAAATCAGTATTTCCATATTGATAACAATGTCTCATGAATGTATGTATGATATGAGGATTTAATGATCACAACCAAACTAGAATGAGAATCTGAAATCCAACCAATATATATATACGTGAGCTAAAAAATCAACTCAACAGGTCAATAATCTATGAGCCAATATAAGCCATATACCATTAGCATGAAATATGCAAGTAATATATCACTGATATCACATAAAACCCAATTAAGAATTTCGACCAAGAAAATAAGCAAACAAATGTATATACGTAGCCAACAATATCAATGAGACCCCCACACGAGCCACATATGCCAATTATTTTCTAAAGCTACCAGTAACAACAACATAAGCCCCCCATAGGTACACAAAAATAATAATACGATTTTCATAATTCATTTCCAAACCCATAGTATGATTTTATATAAGATATTAACTACCCATCCCAATATGAAGAAAGTTAAGTCATAACCTGTCACAAAATGCCAGAATCTAATCCTAAAACTCTTCACGTGGATATGTTACCCTCTTGAACGACCTTGAACCAACCAAAAGTACAATTATAGAATCTACGTGATAAAAGAAATCACACAATATCCATATTGCCTATTTTCAAGTTGGGGTCAAAATGGCCCCCAAAATGGATTTTTGAAAAGAAATAGTAAAACTGAAGTTTTAGTTTATAAACACCTTACCCATTATTAAAGGGATCCACAGAAGAAAACCCAAGTAAAAAGGGGTTAAAATGGGGTTTAGTTGAAGACGCACTATTTTAGGCCTTTCGGGCCAAAATTCTCAAATTTCAATTTTAAAATAAAGAAATTATGAGTTTTAGATGACAAGAATTGAAGTAAAATAGTTAAAATAGTGATTTGGAGCTTACCCAAGATTGAAAATGAAAGAACTCAACCCCAAAACCCTTAACTCAAAGCTTAAAACATAGGTTTTAGAGAAAATTAAGAAAAGGGTCTTTTATACTTTACAAGGCTTGACCGCTTAAGCGGACACCACTAAAGAGGTTTAGTACCGCTTTAGGGGTACCCATGATCTACACAATCTTCTCTAGCAGACAAGAGGAAGCTTAAGAGGCCTTCTCTTAAGCGAAGATGTCTCTGCTTTAGTAGCCTAAACTGGTGAGTCAGGTCGCTTAAGAGACTAGCTGGCCGCTTAAGCAGCCTTCGCTAAAGCAACCCAAGTGCATCTTTAGAGGCTGCAATAGCTGGGTGGTGTAGTAGATGGGACTTGAAAGATTTTCAACTCTTCATTGATCCCTTGAGATTCATGCTGAATCCCGAGAATGTAGCGAACTATGCTATTCTATCAAATTCAACGTCTTGGACTCAATTGAAAACTTAGATTTTTTAAAAGAGGTTATTTTCACAAAATTAGCCCCTAAGACCCAATGTTATAATCTGCTAAAACAAGATATAAAAGCTATAAAATCACACCAACCATGCTACCAATCCAAAATTGAGAATTTGCTAGAATGGTCCATTTTACCATACGACAGACAAAAAAGTAAATGTTGACGGAAATCATCTATAAGGCTTTGTTAACCTCTAAAAACTACACACCCAATAAAATCACACCGAAAAGCATTGGAAACTATGCCAATTGTCCTCACACCCCAAAAATATCATGTCGCAACCATGGGAAAGGGTAAAAGAGTCAAACATATAAAAATAAATAATTCTCAATATTAAGTCATTACATAGTTCTAATGGATCAATAAGTATATACTATACTATTCTATTGGTATAAAGGTAGTAAAGTGCAATACTGTCACTATATAGATGAAAAGTGAAAGAAGGATATTAGGAATAATACAAGGCCAAAGGATACATATAAAACATAAATGAATAATGAAAATGAGGTACATATATAGTGATACCATATATATAAATATATACATATATAGGACTAAACTCAAATATAATAACCTAGGGGAGCCAACTTAACATCCCAAAGATCATAGCCATGTAAGGGAGCTAATACAAGCATAATTAATGTCTCTAATCAAAGGATGACTAAGCATGGGAAAATCTATCAATAACACATCTTACTATGAGAATGAAAGGGATTTAGAAATGTATCAACAATCTCGGGTACTAGTCCATAACCATCTTGCCATAAACTAACTATAGTAACCAACAATAAAGTAACCAGCTAGTTTAGACAAATAGTAACCTAACCGAGTCTCCATAAGACCAAAAGGTACAAGATAGAACTTAGCAAAACACAATCATAGTTGAAACATATAAAACCTATCATAAAGCAAATAGAAATAAGCAACCAAATAATTATAATAGTGATAGGCAATACATATGAATGAATGCAACATAAATAAAGAGTAAGACATGTACTCCATGATCCATAACGTAACAAGTGTAAACACCTCCTCCACCTTAGTAGCCTACAAGGGAAGGAAATACGGAAAAAATCCTTCTCCGATACTGTGGCTCACGGATTAAGGGGCCCATAGGGAACTCGGATATCCGTATACACTGCTTGGTCCTAAACTAGGACTTCCAATAACCATCATAATTAAAATATACCATCTAGTACCAAATATATATTTATATAATATATTTATATGGGTGTATATATATATATGCAGTTACTTAAAAAGTGTAAATTTATAAATCCATTACCCGAGATCAAGTTCAAGACTAAATTAGCATAATAGTGTAAAAAGGGTCGAGATATTCTTTAATTGAAGTAAATAGTAGTGGTAAAGTGGTGGTTTAATAATGGACCGAAATCAATCTTAGTTGAATTTCCAAAGTATCTGATTTAGATCCAAAATCTCATAAATCATTAAATAAGCTAGTACAAATTTCATTGTAAAAGAATATATTTTAAAAGTAAAAAATGTGAATAAATCATTTTTTCAAAAACAAAAGTAGAATCAGGGATTTAGTTGGAATTGTACCACTAAGTAAATGATAATGCATCTAAAGTATGCATGCCATCACCAGTGTCCAAGCACTACAACCATAAATGTTTATAAACCATATCCACATCCTCATAAGGGCCAGAATACTAACCTAGTGCTCAACTGGTATCGAAACTAGGAATTCAGGCCTACAATATGTATAATATAATATTAACACAGTAACCTAAGAGACTAAGGTAAATATGGGTATAAAGTTACTAAAATGATATAATCGAGATATATAGCCCAAAATACTTAGACAACTAGTAAGCCTTATACTAAAGGATCATTAATATCAATCTATAGGCAATCATGTCTAAAATTAAGGGTAATAGGATTCTATGGCCATAACAAGTATCCTACGATAAAGTTTGGGTCACAGTTCTATCCCAAAATTCCTAAAATGGCTAAGTCATGCAATACTAGTCATAATCCCATCCTATAATCCATACCAAGCATGCAATCTCTAGAACACATAAACTTTTAGAAAAAATAGGTCAAAGCCTACCTCGATGATGAACCACAAATCTTGAATCATCCATAATTTTCACCCAAATCATGAAATGACATCTCACTATCAAAATAGTATTATACACATTAATAGGAGTAAAATGATACCCATATTTAAATATAAAACTTTGGGCCCAAAATTGTGTCAATAATGGGCTCATTGGGCTCACTAATGAAATTCTAAAATTGAATTTGTCCAGAGGTCCCTCGAAGGACAAGGAATGTTTTCTCAAAAGATGAGAACAAATGGCCTATAAATCAGGCTCAAATTACCCTCGAGAGATTGCTAAAATAGGAAAGACAAAAGGAATTAAACAAAGGGCTTAGTCCCAAAACTTACAAAGACATTGATCGGTAACGGCTATTTCATCACCATCTATTAGATATAATTTATGATTCCCTACAATTTTGTAAGATCTAAGGACCTTTAATGGCGAATTTAGGATCAATAAATAAGGGAAAAATTAGAAAGACAATAATTTATAGGCCTGGGGTTGCCCACCATGATCATGGGACACCTAGCTGCAATTGAACAGGAGCTTAGTTCATACAAACACATGGAAGGAGACACAAATGTAGTGAAAAGTAGAGGACGAATATCGTAAATGTGATAAATCCTTCACCTATGTTAAGAAGAGAATGGATCGGGTCTAGTGGCTCTTCACCATGAATGCGAGAGAGAGGTTTTGCAAATGGAAAGGCCAAAAACTTGAACCTTTTGGAATGTGACCTACTCCCCGTGATTGCAAAGAGTAAAATAGGCCTGCACCAGATGGTCAGAAGCCAACAATAATTCTATATCCTAACGAACTCCAATCAGGTACTTCAGATTCATATAAAAATCATGCGTGCAAATGAACTATGCTACCATACCAAATTTGACATTAGAGACTCAACAAAACAATTATAACTCTCTTCCAAGATTGTTTCAATTAAATATGGGTCCTACACTTGGTATTGTTTTAATCAATTTCTATCCTATAGCCTAAAATTAGTCTAAAAGCCTTGAGATCAAAACCAAGGGTCCCCCTAGACTAAAATTAATGTCTGGAGCTGATGACACTATCTAAATTATCATTCAAGGATTTTTGGTCCAAGATCAATTCCTTATTAATAAAATCTTCAAACTAGAGAAATAAGTCTAAATCTTAGACAAACTATCAGACTTATTTCGGCAAGTCATAAATGACTTGTAGCCACTGTAGGAAGGCTCAAAATAATAAAAATGTAAGAAAATTAAGAAATTAACCTGAAGGGTCATTAAATATATATTAAATTGTTGTGAGATTTTTAGATGATAATGTGACCCCAAATACTTGAAAGAGAGTTCTCCTTCTATATAGCCAAGAAGAAGAGAAAACTCTTGTTAACATTTGGTTTAACATTACATATAAAGCATTTTGTCTTGAATATCTTGTAGTCCTGCAGTAGCCGAAACCCTATGAAATGCCTCCTATTGTACTTTTAATTCAAATATGACCTTTACTAATACTTTATGTTTGAATATACTCCTCCCATTATACTTTCTAAAAAATTTACCCTTTATTTTGATAGAAGAATAAGTGACAAGCTTAGGTTAAAATAACCCATCACCCATTTTAAATACCCAATTATTTTATTTATTTTCTTATTCTTCTTTTGATTTTCCAGTGTCAAAGCTCCAATAATTGAAAAAGTGTTTGCCTAAAGCTTCATGAACATAGTGGGAGAAAAATAATCTTGTTAACTTAAAGTAATTTACTTTAAATGGATAACAATTAGCTCATCCATAAATGGGAGAAAAATAATGTTACATTTGAGAATTTTTTGTTTTCTTGTTTTTTCGTCTTTAGTTTTTGTCTTAATCTTGATAATTTTAGTTCATGGTATCCAACTCAAGTTTTCCTAGATGAAGGAACACTTAGTTATCTTTTGAAGCTTGGTGTCCAAGACTTAATTGGAGTTTTTACTCTTTATGTAGGGCGATAGAGGTCTTTGTAAAGGTTATCCCAAGTGAGAATTATCAACTCAACATAAGCTCTTAGTGATGGATATGGGGATCTAGAAAGAGATAAAGAAGAGGGGTGTGAATGACTGGCCTTGGATTAAAATGGGTTACTTGACTACAACCAGTACCTTGGATATAAAAGAGAAGTTGATAGATATGAGAGATTGGGAAAGTAGTGGGGATACATATAATATATGGGATAAAATTGCAATTGCATTAGGGATATGGCTAAAGAGGTATTAAGTTAATCAATATTACAAACATCAATGGCATAGGTGGTGGGATGAAATACTAAAAATTTAGGTGAAAGTAAAAAAGAAGGCATACACAGAGTTGGTAAAGAGTAAAGATTAAAAGGATAGGAAGACAAATAGGGAGAAGTATAAGAGAGATAGAAAGGAGGAAAAGTTAGTTGTTATGGAACTAAAAAAATAGTATTGGAAATCTTATATGCAGAACTAGAGAATAAAATTGAGGAAAAGAAGTTATATGTGTTAGTAAAGGATAGAGAAAGGAGGGATCAGCACATAGATCATATAAAGTACATCAAGGATGAATATGACAAAATAATAGTAGTGGAGGTACTCTTTAGAAGGAGATGCCAATCATATTTCTATAAACTCTTAAATGACAAAGGGCATAGGCATTATGCTGGCGAATTTGGAGAACTTAAAGAGACGTCATGATTATGATTATTTTAGGTGTATAAAGGATCAACATATTAAGGGTGCTATTTTTAGGATGTATTAGGGTAGAATGATTAGGCCAAAAGAGATTTTAATAGATTTTGAAAGTGCACAGGCAAGGTAGGTATGGAGTGATTGATTGGGTTATTTAATATAATTTTTAGAATGATGAGGGTGCTCAAAATTTAGAAATAGAGTATGATGATTTCATTGTATAAGAATAAGTGTGATATTTAGATTTGTAATAATTATATGGTTATCAAGTTTCTAAGCCACACTATATATATTTCAGAGAGAGTGGTGGAATTGAGGCCGAGGAGAATTATGACTATTTCTGTAAACCAATTTGGATTGATGCTATGATGTTTGACTATAAAAGTCATTCATATTGCAAGGAGACTAGAGTAGCAGTATAGTGAGAAGAAAAAAGACTTGCACATGGTTTTCATTAATATAGAAAAAGCTTACAACAAATCCTAGGGGTGGTTCTAAGGGTGTGCTTGAAGGTAAGAGGCATACTTTTGGCATATAGTAGTTTTATTAAGGAAGTATGTGAGGGAACCATGACTTGAATAAGAATAATAGGAGAAAACTCAAACCATTTTCCCATGTTGATGAGGTTGTACTAGGGATAAACCCTTGGCCTACTTCAATTTACCTTGGTGATGGATGTATTAAGACATCAAAATCTAGGTGAGGTGCCATGCTATATATTTTTTTCTGATGACTTTATTTTGATTAATAAAAATCAAATAGGAGTTAACGCTAAGTTGGAGATGTAGAGGTAGATCTTTGAGTCTAAAAGGTTTAGGATGAGTAGGACAAAGATTGAATATTTATCAGTGCAAGTTTAGCAAGGTGATGTTTGAGGCTAACATGGAAGTGAGGATTGATACATAGGCCACCTAAAAAGAGGTAGTTTCAAATATATGGGGTCTATTATCGAGGGAAATAAAGAGATTAACGAGGATGTTACTAACCAAATTGATGTAGGATGGATAAAGTGGAGGCTCTCTCTTATATTCTTGACTGATAAAAAGGTTCAAAGGTTTGAAAGGTGAAAAGTTTGACCAAAGACAATATTAGAGGAATACAAGCTCAAAATGGAATTCCAAAAGTTCTTTTATATCTGAAAGGAAATTTTTGAGTTAGTTGGATAATTAGTTTGGGTTTAGAGATATTTAAAAGTGCTTGGATCGTTGGTTTTACCTTTAGAATTTAAGAAGCCTACATTAAATTCGGTCAACATCAGGTCAAGATAACCCCAGATTGGTGTTTATCATTTCAACAGGTCCTGAATGTATTTTTTAGTCAAGTTATATGTTTTGTTTGTTTTCAAGAGGTTCTGAATGGATACCCTTTGTCCATTCAAAAGTTTTGATCTTGGTCAATATTGTAAAAGACATTTCTTGGATGAGCATCGGGATGAGATTGGGGAGGGAAATACAAAGAATGCCCCAGGTTGATTTGTGGGGGCAAAAATATCATATGGCGTAAGCCCATTCAGTTTAAACGTATGCTTAGGAGGTTGAGAGAGTTTTATTTTGAGATGTAAGACCAAAAAATTGACCTAATTAAAATTAAAATTTCTCAATATGTATTTAAATTAATACAAAACAATATAAAATTTAAGTTTTTATTAAATTTTAAGAAGTTATAAAGGTTAAAAATCTAAATATTTTATCCTTAACTCTAATTTTTATTCTTTCACTTAGTCTTTTAATGAGTAAAGGGGAAAGATGAACAATGTGCATACTACAAAGTATAAAATATGTTATGCTTCATCACTTAGTCCGATTTGATGTCTCTAATTGTAGGTTCCTTCTCTGGTTTTCCTTTTGAACAAGTTAATTTATAAACTTCTAATCAGTATTCTTACAAAGTCCAAATAGTCTTTTGAGATGAGCATTTCTATTTATTTATTCAGTCAATTATTGAATCTAATTAACATTTTACGATGAAACAATTTTATGTGAATTTTAATTTATATTTTATTTTTTGTATAATTTCTATGTAAGTTTATTTTATTATTAATTTACTATATTAATTTATAAATTATTAAAAATTAAAGTTCCATGGGACTTATGCCACAACTCCTCAAAGCTTATGCCTTATCCTATATTAGGTAAAATGTCTCACCTTAGAATCGTATGATATTGTTGGAGAAACTAGTAAACCTCTTTGTGTTGGCATGGCATTGATCATAATTTCATTGAATGAAAGTTTTGTCCTATAAGATTGCGAGGGTAGAGTTCCCGTTCGTGAAGGGTTATGCAGGTTTGGATTATATTCCTGCTTCACATTAGTGAAGGTGTCCTTCGTGTTCATGATGCGTCTGGATTCAGGTGGCTTGAGATCATTATCGTGCTATTAGGATAGTGAAGAGTAAATATATGAGCAGATTTTGAAACACCATTTTCATTTTCAAACTTCACAACTTGATTTTGGGAGTGTGGGATCACCCCAATAAAAAGAGTATTTTCTAGATTTTGTTTATTAGGTATGATTCTAACCCATTAAATATGATTTTTACCAATGTATTATCAATTTCACTTTTAAATCAGTCTTTCAAATTTTTGAAAATGGAGA
Source organism: Capsicum annuum (assembly GCF_002878395.1). Lineage (NCBI taxonomy): Eukaryota > Viridiplantae > Streptophyta > Magnoliopsida > Solanales > Solanaceae > Capsicum > Capsicum annuum. The sequence goes on along the minus strand of NC_061122.1, from coordinate 179,781,315 downwards.
TTTCAGGTCTGAAGTTCAAAAATTGAATTTTGATAATATGAAGATTGAATTGAACTTTATTTTTGATAAAAAATTTATTTGATTTCCTTAACTTATGAATAATCTAATTTTCCCAAAAATAATTATTTTTCCTTGGGGACTTAGGGTTGACTTTTGGGTATGGATTATAAGTATAGTACTATAGGTGTGGATAGATTCGTTTACTCATCTTGGTTATGTATTTGACTATATTGGAATATTTGGAGGCTTTAAGAAACAGAAAAAACCATAATTTGACTTTTCAGACTTTTTGTAAGGAAAGTTGGGCTTTCTTTGACTTTATAAATTATATTGACTAACTGAATTAAGGGTAAGAGTAATGGGAATCCTCTATAAATGAGTTAACAAGTATTTATGCAAATATTGATGCTATGATATAGGGAATTGGGGATTTTCTCATAATTTTTTGTACTCTATGACTATGTGAGCTTGATTTTTAGTTGTAGCATTGGTTAGATATTTGTGTTTCTTTCTTAATATTATCAAAGTTAGAGATAACTGAATAGTTGCATATAAAATGTTCATTTGATTACTCTTTCACTATTATACTCTCATTGTTGGTTATTTTGGACTTATTAGAATTCTATGTGATGGGGATTGAATATGATACAAGATTTATTGTGTTTGTCATTGCATCTCATGTACAATGACATTGAGGATGTAAAAGGATAAATTTATGTAAAAGGTTATCTAGGATATTACATGATAAAGAGTTATATGATACAAATATTTCACCCAGGACATTTCCTGTAAAATGATTTGGTATTGGTAGGGTTGTTCGTGATTTAGTTAAAAACCAAACCAAACTACAAACTGAAAAGATTAAAAAACTGACAGTTGATTTGGTAAATTTAAAAGCAAATACTATTTTATTTGACTTTGATTTACTAACAAAAATAAAAACATTAACAAAACCGAATGGATAAATTATATGTACAAGTTTTATAATTATTTATATATTTATTCATAAACAAAATATTAATATTTTGTTGCATTTTATTTGTAATTGTATTTTGAAGTATCTAGTTAGTTTAGTAAATTTTGTACTTGGAATCTTTATTTGATTTGTTTTCTTTTTAATTTTAATTGTGTTGCAACATGCAACTTTTCTAGAAAACATTATTGAGAAATTATTTTCTTGGTGGTTGTTTTCCTACAAAACACATACACTTGTGGTTTTTTATTCCACAGGAAGTACTACTAATGCTTACTCGTATTATTTTGACATTCGACATACAAATTTAAGGGACAAAACTGTTGTTTGGAATGTCAAACAAGATAGGCTTGTGAAAGACCTTTTTTTAATTGACATTATTAGAACTTGCATCTATTTAAGCCTTTTGGCCATTATCATAACTTATACTATTATAAATTTATTACTAGCTAGTCATAAATCAAAGCAAATGGACAAGAATTAAATCAACGGTTAATTTTTAGTTTGATTTTGTTTTAGAAATTTAAAAACCGACTAAATCGGTTTGATTTTAGTTATAACAAAAAAATCGACCCATGATAGTTTACACTATGGTACAGGGTGTCCATGTGGTATAATGGGTCTTAATAATCTAACATAGGATACATGTATATACTGAGTTCTGTGTAAGTAGGAATTAGGATGCATTGCATCATCCTTTATTTTCATCTTATTCTCCTTATATTGTGTATTGACAAGGCGTGGCAAGTTGTTAAGTGCTTATGAATATGGTTTATTATAACTCTCTAGATTGTATTGTTAATTTGGTTTGTTTTGATCTGATACATTATTGTTGACATTAGCTGATAGTCTAGGTCAATCGTTCCTAGAATTGATTAGTTATACATGATTTTCGTATTAAACATAGAAATAAATGACTAAACCTCGCCATCTTTATGAGATACTCGATTGATGATATTGTTGTGTACATGTAGATTTTTATTCTCACCCTTGCCTTTTCTACATCTTCATTAGGTAGGTTTTAAGTCTAAAATAAGCAGCAGTATTTTTAGATTTAGAGGTGTTGCTTTGCTTATCCACAATCCCTGGATAGGGTTTACCCCTTTATATGTCAATGCCTTTCATTTTTTCAAAAGATATTATCGTACTTGAGATCTTCAGAGGCTTGTACTTACGATAGTATATTTTGGAGAATTTTGACTTGTCTCCCATTTTCTGTTATGTTTATATGAAAGAGGTTGTTTAAGACTTACTTTATTGCAAGCTTTTATTTCCACATCTATTATTCTTCTTTATTTGATTAGAAAATGGTTGGCTTTCCTATTAATGGTGTTAAGATAGTTGTGATTACAATGTTTGGATTTTGGATCATATCTTGGTATCAAAGTCAGGTACATTGGTCACAAAATTAAAAGCTATATCGAGAAGAATCTTGCAGATTGATACCAGACATCTATTACCAAACTTTGAGAGGTTATATAACTTTAAAAAAATAATTTTCATTCTCTCATATTGTGTGAACTTTATTCCATCGGTTAACAAGTTTCTCAGTTTGATCTTTAATCAATGGTGAGGATACATTCTAATATTTCTAGGGATCAAGAGTTTCTAGTGATAAAGATCTCGTTCCAGTAAGGGGCGATGATGGGCTACAACATAGGCTAAAGTAAGAGCATAGTTAGTTGATAGAGTCCTAGTAAGGATAGAGTCTCTTGAGATTGAGTATTATCAATAAGCTTCACACGCTACAAGACAAGAGGTGGGCCTAGCTCAGGAAAGCTAGGCCCACAACCTAAATTTTTAGCTATGTTAGTGCTTTAGGGATCCTTTATTTGTGCATTTGTAATGCCCCGAAACCGGGTCCCGAGACGTCACACGGTGCTTAGGATCACAAGTGACCCCAAGCTAACCCTTATACTGGCATAACTCATAAGCAACAGAACAAAAGGTATAAATCTATACAAATCTATGGAACATAACTCTTTTCTGAATATGATAGATACAAAACTAAATTTACAAGATTACAACTCTGCTTTTACAACCAAAACTGAAACGGAATACATCAACTTCTACTGACTGTCTTTGAAGCCTCTACTAGTACTGAATATAGGTAGCTGGGTCATAACTCCCGACTATCCCAACTCAATACAGCTGGATAAAGAAAATACAACACTTCTCGAACTATATAACTAACTCAAGACCTCAAAAGGACTCATCACCTGCTAACTGGATGTCGTAAACTTACTGGATATGAAGATGTACACTATACCTTGTACCTACATTTTGAGAAAATGTAGCCCACATACGAATATGTGGGTCAGTACCATGGAAACATACCAAGCATATGGGGGTGCAATGCATATATAAAATAATATCTTAATATCATCGCAGTTTATAAAATTATGCATGCTGATATAAATGGCTCACTTAGCTCGAGTTAAAATCATCATAATCATAAGAGAGTAAAATATATTGGGTGAAACATGTGAGTCATCATAATAAATCTCAATTCACTTACATCTCGATTCCAAATCATCAAATAAATCAAATCTCATAACAATTCTCTTTGGAATAAATGTTCATTAAATATTTCGAAAATAATTACTTTCTCAAACTCAGTCTTTCAAACAAATATGTTTTCATTTCAGATAGAAGAATAAGACTTTTCATATTAGATAGGAGAATACACACACACACATTGGGAGTCTCTTTCAATCGACATAAACCATGTGAGCTACATGGAGTCCAATGTCGAACCCACATTGGGGAGAGATGTCCTATCCTTTCTATCGGAGTAGGACCTTAATCATTCTTCTCACTAGTGATCACTATATCAATTAGCCTTAGGCTCACATCCTATGGGGGCACATAGTTCTAGGGAAGTACCAATCATATCTATACCTCCCACTCGGTGCTAAAGACTACTCCCGTACTTAGCTCAGATCTTTTCAAAAGAAAATTCACAACAACGCAATTCAACAATTCATAATAGGAGCCATCATGCTACCCCTTTTTCATAATCAATCAAAATGTAGATTTCTTTTCTCATTCAAGTTCAAAAATAACTACTTCAAGACCAAAAGGTCAAATCAATCCAATCTCAAAGTGTATATAGCACATTACTTCAACAAAATATAAATTCAAATCGGGTTCAACAACCCATATATCAATACTTGATCAAAACATTTCAAGATTTACAATTTATATATCAAACATGTATGATTCATATGAAAATCTGGAAATTTATCTTTAATCATGAATATTCACATCAACGCTCATGAAATTCATCTTCAAAACATCAAAAATATTATAACTTCTTCATCAAGAATATAGATTTTAAATTTCCATCTCAAATTCATAAGTAGAGCATGTAAAATCATATATCTTTATAAAATAATACAAATTTTGGACACAAGAACGAAAGGGTGTTCTTTTTGAAAAACCCCACATACCTTAAACTTGAAGCTTTGAATGAACTCTTGACCTTGGGACTCTGTTTGTCAAAATAATGAGTGTTTCTTGTAGCCCTCAGAATGGAGATTCCGAATCTCGAAGAATTATTAAAAACTCATGGTTGAATCTTGAGATATTTAAATTTTTAGGTTGAAACCCTAATGAATGTTCTTGGTGATTTTGGGAGAAATTAAACTTATTATGGTGTTGTGGGAGTTTAATCCCGTGTTATAGACATATATAGGGGTATTTTTGAAACTTGGAAGTGAGGTATGCGGCGCACAACCCTTGGTAGACCTTAAGGTGTGCGTCGCACACCTTATTGTAGACATTTAAGTATACCTCAAACTCCCAATCGCACACATTTTATTGGGTGGCGCATTGCCTATCGCACACCCTTACTGCTTCTCACAAAAATGGGTATAAATCCTCGCTCGGGTATCAAATTTTTGCAAAATTAGTATCGTTGGAAAGTTAATTCTATTATCTACAATTTGATAGGTCTTGGGATGAAAAATTCCATGTATATTAGGAGATATACACTTTTATAGTTGATCCTTGTAGAATCAGATGTCAAACTTTGGATGAATCAATTGGTCTTAGCTCAACCTTGTTCTAGGTCAATACTACATACATTTTCCACCTCTAAACTACTCCATAGACTAGGATAATGATCATAAAACTTGTATTCAGGTGAGAATCACTTGGATTAGAGCTTAGACACACAGGAACGACGGTTACAATTCTAGCACGAAAATACGGGGTATTACATTGTCTCTCCCTTGGGAACATTCATCCTCGAATATAGATAATTAACCTGAAACACATAGGAATCTTAGTCTTCAAGCTATCATGTGTAAATGATAGAACTAAATCACTGGATATCAAGAATAATGAGCTACTGAACTGGTCTGCAAGTGCATGAATCCTCAACAAAAATAACTATATGGCTAAGATAGAAACGAGAGTGTCAATTTATGAGTAACCATTACTTTACACTGGATCTGATATCATGAAAAAGGATGAGAGGTTTATGACATGAAAACTCGGGTTATTACAACATCCCCCTCTTGGGATCATTCATCCCCGAATGATGATAATTTGATGAAAGTGCTAGGAAGAGACTCTGATACTACACAGGATACTTACAAACTGAATCATGACTTAATATCTGAAACTGAAAGTGATGCATGAACTGAGCTGAATTCATAATTTAATTGGACACAAACACATTGCCTCTTGAAATGTACATACGTATAAGGCTGCGGATAGTAAGACTAGCTGGAAAATTAAGAATCTATAGGAGCTTATCTCCTTGCTTGCTAAACTTGATTACAAGCTATATGGACTGGATCATACTGACTACCCATACTCAAATGGAGTATTTCTTTAGCACTTTTCTACGAAATTCTATTGACATTAGGGAGCAAAGAATTTTGGGCATGCTCTGAACAAGACATTTCACTAAGGAATTACAACATTGATATAACTCTATAGCATGAAATATAATTATATAACTCATAAACGAGGATAGGATTGCTAGGCCGTAGGCAACACAACTTCTTACTTTCAAACTTAGCATCACTTCTCAAATGCTTTATCAACTATACTATTCCCCTTAAACACGATACTCATTTGATTCAACTTATAATTCTCATATTCGCACTGCAAAATCTTTCTACTAAGGTCTAGACTAAACTAAGTTCTCTCACCATGATCAAGCCTAACACTAAATCACAAGATACAACATGCCAAACCACAATACTAGTCTAAACCACAAGGTTCAATATTCTATATCTTCTTAGAGCTCACACCCTAAGCATAACATGCCTTACCACTTCAATGACTAATTTAAAACTCTAGATATGGATTCACTAGTGCATATTGCATTCATCATCTTACACCCAACATGACATTCAAGCCTATTATTAAAAATCACATATAACTTTAAGGTAACTATCCCTAAAGGAATACTTCACATATTCTCTAAACCTTTATCAACAATAATTTTCTTGCACTATTCTTAAAAACATACACACAATTTCTAACTAACCATGACATGTATCAAAGACTTGGCCTCAATCTTACTTCACACTTTAGCCTTAGATAGAAAAGCATAAATAATCTTTCTTAATGAGGGTCATCAACTCTCTTACATCTAAACCATTGCTTATCCACTATCATCACCACTATCTTAACATAGAAAGAGGTCACCGAAGGGCTAACACATATGAACCAGAAGCACAAAAACTACAATACATAACATTAACACTTATCTTTGTTCTGAGGAATAAAATATCAAAGGCATGGATTCATTAAATAAATCTAAGCTGAGGACATGTATGATATAATGCGAACTTCACTAGTATCATGAGTTTAAAAACTGGTCATACTCTGAAACATGAGTTTATACTTATCATGAGCTATTCAACATAAGAGTGGAGTTCATAGATTCATAAGAGATAACATGAATCACAGAGCGAAGCTATTACATGCTTGCTAGATACTGAGAACGGGCTTGAGCACACATGATAGGTATAAGCATATACCTGTGGCATTGATTTGTCAAGCAAGTGATGGATTTGGTGTCGTAATGACTAAAATCCAAGGAATATTCTAGAGTAAGAAGGGATCACTATCTCATCATAAATCATTATTGACATGTATGACTATCTAATTCTCAAAACTTGGTTCGGTTCTTCACTAACCATCTTCCCCTTAGGTCAAAGATAGTATTCTAAGTATGATGATCTACTCCATATCCTCAAGATTAAGCCATAATTTCATCATTCTATTATCTACACATAAATGCTAAACTCACAATAATAAACTAATTTTGAAATTACCGACTTCATTCTTGAACAACCCATCCATATCCCATCCTTAACTTTCTAGCTTCAATAATCATCATCAAAGACTTACACTCTCATTTGCAACCATACCAACATCTCTAATCACATAATCATAACCTACCAAGATCACACCTCTATTCTTAATTTTGTTCCAAACTATGAGAATAATAATCATACTAAACAGGCTCAACATCTTCAATCACAACTCCTTAACTTAGCTATCAAGAACATCATAAATGATCTAACTAGGCTTTCTTCACCTAGAAACTTAACATTACTACTAACCACACAATATGCAATAATCCTCAAAAAATAATGCAGCCCCATAGCACCTTGGGCACACCTCTATACCATACTTAATTACGAACACATGATCTTATACTCTTGCATACGCTATTCAGGCCTACTAGATCACCTCTATATAACTAGAATGAACAATCGAACCATCAATTGTTCAAACTTAATGTCTAGAGCTAAACATGATTTACAACCCAATCTCACACACAATTTTCACTTCAAAACTATAGAACATAGCATTAAGAAAAACTAGTACACAATGACAATCGATCATGATCATATGGACTATCTTATTCATAATTTGTTAACATATCCTCCTTCTTCACATCATTACTATTTATCCATCTTCACGCCTAAATTACTTTCATAGCTCTATAAATTTCAACTAAACTTCCTCTTGCAATCTTAGGAAGGCCTAAATTAACAATACTCAACCACCAAGTACTTCCATCAAAACCTATCCTTTCCTAGCACAACAAATACCATCAATAACTATTTTCATACTTCAAGAAAACAACAATCTACCTTAACTAATAATCTCCTTCTCTAACATCACTAAACTAACAAACAAGGTTATATCACTTCATTACTAATTCAATCATAAGCAAAAATTTATATATACATATTCAATAAATCACCCTTACCACCATTCGTGCCACTACACTTCTAATCCCACAAGTTCAACTAACACAAGACTTTCAACTAAACGTCACTACTTCTGTCACTACACAGAAACCCATACTTTCGACTAAGACCAGAACAATAAGATAAACAACAAGTTGCTAGTGAATCAAAATAGGCCTCATGCGACTTCACTAGACTTTGGTTTTGTGTTTTGATTAAGAATATTATATGAATAACAAAACAACTATGCTAGTGAATCAAAATAGGCCTCACACGACTTCACTAGACTTTGATTTTTCACAAACATATTGATAACAAGATTACATAATACAAAAGATAGAAACTTGACACACGACATTCAACGATCTAAGAATACACCTTACTCTGTCTTAATTAAATAAATCATAAGAACAAGGGTATAACTTAAATTTAAAGGACTTATAACACACTATAAGGATCTTCTCAAGATACTTTATAAAACTTCTAAAACTTCTGCCATATTAGAGCATTTCTGGGGAGGAAATTGGAACTTGCCAAACATATTACCTCAAGAATAGTACATAGATAGAGAAGTATAGATTATGATTATGGATTCTGAGGAGAAATTTGAAAGCATATCTGACCCGAGCTTAGTGCACGATTTCTACAGGCCTGATAAAGCACTTCAGTTTTCGGAACTCAAAAGTACTGATAGGATACTTTTGTGGCTCTCTTACAATTCCATAACTATCTATTGAGAATTAAGCTCAATTGTTTCTGATACCTTAGAAATAAGGCAGAGATGGCCTGACTAGAGTAAGATGAGAATCTGTATAAGTTTCTTGGAGAACTTTTCTATAGCATGATTTAAGACTTGAAAGAATTGAGATATCTCCTAAATGCCCTGTAGCCTCTCAAAGAAAAGTACAGACGTCTCTGTAACATTGCACAAGACTCTATTAGACACAACTTCATAGACACCCTAGGAAACTTGAACTCTGTGCTCTGATACCAAGTTTGTAATGGCCCGAAATCAGGTCCCAAGACGTCACTCAAAGCTTAGGATCACAAGTGACCCCAAGCTAACCCTTCTACGGGCATAACTCATAAGCAACTGAACAAAAAGTATAAATCTATACAAATCTACAAAAAATAACTCTTTTCTGAATGTGATAGATACAAAACTAAATTTATAAGATTATAACTCTGCTTTTACAACCAAAACTGAAATGGAATACATAAACTTCTACTGACTGTGTATGAAGCCTCTACTAGTACTGACTATAGGTAGCTGAGTCATGACTCCCGACTATCCCAACTCAATACGACTGGATAAAGAAAATACAACACTTCTAAAATTGTATAACTAACTCAAGCCCTTAAATCAAAAGAACTCATCACCTGCTGACTGGATGCCATGATCTGACTGGATCTGAAGATGTGCACTATACCTTGAACCTATATTTTGAGAAAATGTAGCCCACATATGAATATGTGGGTAAGTACCATGGAAACGTACCGAGAATATAGGGGTGCAATGCATATATAAAATAATATCTTAATATCATCACAATTTATAAAATTATACATGCTAATATAAATGACTCACTTAGGTCGAATTAAAATCATCATAATCATAAGAGAGTAAAATATATTGGGTGAAACATGTGAGTCATCATAATAAATCTCAATTTTCTTCCACCTCGATTCCAAATCATCAAAGCAATCAAATCTCATAACAATTCTCTTTGGAATATATGTTCATTAAATCTTTCAAAAATAATGACTTTCTCAAACTCAGTTTTTTAAACAAATATGTTTTCATCTTAGATAGAAGAATAAGACTTTTCATATTAGATAGGAGAATTCACAAACACACATTGGGAGTCTCATACAACCGACATAAACCATGTGAGCTAGATGGAGTCCAACGTCCAACCCACATTAGGGAGAGCTATCCTATCTTTGCCATCGGAGTAGGACTTTAATGATTCTTTTCAATAGTGATCACTATATTATTTAGCCTTAGGCTCATATCCTATGGGGGCACGTAGTTCTAGGAAAGTACCAATCACAGCTATACCAACCACTCAGTGCTAAAGACTACTCCCAGACTTAGCTCAGATCTTTTTAAAAGAAAATCCACAACAACACAAATCAACAATTCATAATGGGAGCCATCATGCTATCTCTTTATTATAATGAATCAAAATGTCGATTTATTTTATCATTCGAGTTCAAAAATAACTCCTTCCAGACCAGAAGTTCAAATCAATCCAATCTCAAAGTGTATATAACACATTTCTTCAACAAAGTATAAATTCAAATCGGGTTCAACAATCCACATATAAATACTTGACCAAAACATTTCAAGATTCACACTTTATATATCAAACATGTATGATTCATACGAAAACCTGAAAATTTATCTTTAATCATGAATATTCACACCAATGCTCATGAAATTCCTCTTCAAAACATCAAAAATATTATAACTTCTCCAACAAGAATATAGATTTTAAATTTCCTTCTTAAATTCATAAGTAAAGCATATAAAATCGTATATCTTTGTAAAATAATATAAATTTTGGGGAAAAGAACGAAAGGGTGTTCTTGTTGAAAAACCCTACATACCTTAAACTTGAAGCTTTGAAGGAACTGTTGATCTTGGGACTCTATTCATGAAAATAATGAGTGTTTCTTGTAGCCCTCAGAATGGGGATTCTGAATCTCAAAGAATTATTGAAAACTCATGGTTGAATCTTGAGATATTTGAATTTTTAGGTTGAAACCTTAATGAATGTTCTTGGTGATTTTGAGAGAAAGTAAACTTATTTTGGTATTATTGGAGTTTAATCCCGTGTTATAGACGTATATAAGGGGTGTTTTTGGCACTTGGAAGTAAGGTATGCGGTGCACAACCCATGGTATACCCTAAGGTGTGCGTCGCATACCTTATGGTAGACGTTTAAGTATGCCTTTCACTCCCAATCGCACACATTTGATTGGGCGGCGCATTGCCCATCGCACATCCTTACTGCCTCTCACTAAAATGGGCATAACTCTTCGCTCGGGTATTGGATTTTTGTAAAATTGGTGTCGTTGGAAAGATAATTCAATTTTATACAATTTGATAGGTCTTATGATGAAAAATTACATGTATATTAAGAGATATAATTGTTTGAAGTTGACCCTTCTAGAATTAAATGTCAAACTTTGGATGAATCAATTGGTCTTGGCTCAACCTTGATTTAGGTCATTGCTATAAATATTTTACACCTCTAAACTACTCCATAGACTAGGATAATGATCATGCAACTTGTATTCAAGTGAGAATCACTTGGTTTAGAGCATAGAATTACAAGAACAACGATTAGAATTCTAGCACGAAAATACGGGGTATTACATTATCTCCCCTTTGGAAACATTCATCCTCGAATATGGATAATTAACCTGAAACACAGAGGAATCTTAGTCTTCAAGCTGTCATATGTTACTGATAGAACTGAATCACTGGATCTCAAGAATAATGAGCTACTGAACTTGTCTGGAAGTACATGAATCCTCAAGAAAAAATAAATATATGGCTAAGATAGAAACGAGAGTGTCAACTTATGAATAACCATTACTTTGCATTGGATATGATATCATGAGAAAGGATGAGAGGTTTATGACATGAAAATTTGGGGTATTATAGTATTTGTCTTGCTTTAGGGTATCACTCATTCTGGTGTCTTAATATGTACTCTAGATGGTTCTCAAACTAGGATAGGGGATAGAAGTTTGATCAATATAAGATTCTAGGATTTTAAGTATTTATAGGCTGGACTATCATAGAAGAAATGACTATATATAATGGTATGCATTTTCCAATTATGAGACATCATTTGTGGCCATACATGTTATGTTTGATGAGGAGTAGAAAAGGTTTGAGTTCTACAGATAAATGGATCTACCTCAATTCAAAGGTGGACCTATGTTTGAATATGTATGAGTTTCTCATTAATTTCCATATGTGGTTGCGGAATGTAGGCCTGATAGAGTCCCGTAGGGTTGTTTACACTACTTTTTCATGTATGTAACGCATCTAAAAATTGGTAGCCATCTTATGTTAATGATAGCCTAGCAGGGTCTTGTCCATTAACTTAGGAGTAGATTATTAAGGCCTTCTTAGAAAGGTTTATTCCTAGTAGCTTGATAAACGACTAGGGAAATTATTTAAATAGTTTACCCAGAATGGTTTTCAGTGGTTGAGTATGAGACTAGATCCCACGCCTTCTCTAGCATACTTTAGTATGTATACCCGGAGAGACTGAAATGATTTATCCATTTGTAAGTGTATTGAATTTCCCAACCCAAGTCTACCCCTACCCAAGACACAGTGCATATAAACACAAGTAGTCTCAAGCTAACTCTTGGCATAACATATCTAAGCATATAGAATAACATAAAGCGAAATTTGAAAATAAAATCATAACTTATAAGTTTTGAAACACAACAAGAATTTTAAAGGAACAAAATACTAAGCTTGATAGGACAACACAAACCATACTCTAATGTATGAAAGCCTCTAAACTGAATAACATGATCTGATAGGACAAGGCCCTCAACTAACTTTAAAATAAAGTTTGATTGTTAACAAAAAGGAGGGACAAAATTAAGTCCCCAAATTATGAGGAATCATCACTACCGGCGTTTGAGTTGATGGAAAACTAGCCATGTATATGAGAGTGAGTGGCTGAATCAACATCATATTAAAAATTTAGGGAAAAAAAGTATGAGATCAGTATATTTGAATGTATTGAGTATGTAGGGTTTAACCAAATAACATAAAGATATTGTGTTTAATGAATTAAAGGAAGTGAAAAAGATGCAGATTTCATAAAAATTCATATCAACTGAGGATAAAGTAGTTAAAAGGCTTGTAGACTTTTCTGAAAACCATAAATGTTAAGATTCATATTGTGTGAAAACTTATAAGGATCATATCATGAAAATCATAAAAGTGAAGATAAATCTTTTAGAAGGGAGTTTTACAATCGGCATATTCCATGTGAGTGTCAAGGAGTACAATGCCATACGCCCACACTAAAAAAGGATTGTTCAAACCTAACAAAGTGAGAAGCATAAATATAAGGACCCTAAATTATGCATCTTTGGCGAACATATAAACTACAGTGGCACGTAGTTATGGAACTTGGACATATTTTGAATCCTTGTTTGCTTGGTGCTAAATACTACTCCCAAAATATTTCATACATGCCCATATCATACATAAGTCATGCTTATCCTTACATAAAACTTGAATCATTACTAAAAATTCATATTTCATAACTATCATAGATTCCACCCTTAAAAGGGGGAATTCTACCTTCTTGAATTTGCATAATAAAATAAAAGTCCTAAAATCATGCTTTAAAACATAAGTTTCCAGAATCATGTATAAAATCATGTCAATAAAAAAGAGGAATAACACTTAAAACCTTAATATTCACAAAAATCAATGCAATAATGTTCATAACATTCCTAATCATAACTAAAGACTTTAAGAAATCATGCAATTAGCTAAATAAAAAGAGAAATAGGAAAGTGGATTTGTGAACACTAGCCATAAATTTAAATTCAAGAAATTTATATGTTTATGGACATGAGAACGAAATAAATTCCCCACTGAAGTACTACATAACCAAAAAAAATTCTTAGGGAGAATCTTGAATTTGGAAGTTTTAGAGTTATGGGGTTTGAGAAAACCTTCTTACGTATTATTGAGTTCTTTTTAGAGAAAAGAAGGGATTCAGAAGAGAAATTGCTGATGTTTTTCTAAGAAATAATCATTATTTGAAAATTTAAGTCATGCAGAGAGGCCTTTATGAATGTAAAGGAGTAAACTATCCCTAAAAAAACTCTTTAAAAGTGAAGAAAATCTCATCAGATGATCCAGGTGACGGACTATCAGTCTCCTGAAAAACCATCAACTTTTGGCAAATTTTTTTATGGACCATCATTCCCTGATGGATAAGTATAATGTCCCACTTGATAAACCATCATCCAGTTGACCGACCGTTAACTTTGTTTGTCAGTTTCTGATAGATGGAAACTCTCTAGTAAAATAACCATAACTTTTTAAATCTAGTATTGGATTGACAAATGGTTGGTGGTGTTGGAAAGAGGACTCGAATATCATTAATTTCGTGGGTCTTGATCTAAGTAACTCTACTATTAGAGGGGTTATACTCATTTGAAGTTTACCCTGGTAAATCTTATATGGAAACTAAATCGATAAAGAAGCTCTCAACTTAACTTTGAGCTAGAAGTTTCTTATGACCTTAATTCATATCCAAAGCTCTTTCCACACTAATGAATTTATCTTAACACATATTTATATTAGAAATCATTGAATTTAATTCTATACACATTTGAAAAATGTTTTATATCATAGTGTAGAAATTTGGAGGTGTTACAGTATCTCTCCCTTGGGATTATTCTTTCTTGAGTGAAGACTACAACATAGGATGAAAATATGAATGAGACTACTTTTGCTATGCCTATCAAAGCTCACTTAAATAATACAAGTTAAACTAGTTCATACCGACACTTGGATCTAAACTTAAGAGTACATGGCATGAACATGAGCATAGAACTATAAGATTATAATCTTAAACATAAAAATACTGTGAATTCCTATTGGAAGAAGGTCATTACCTATGAAATTATCATCGAGATTGCTCATAATATTTCGGGGAAAGAACCTTAGGTATGATTTATGTGAGACATCTAAATATGGAATACTAACATAGTCTATACATCTTAGTCATCTTAGAAGGGTCCATATAGTAAAATGGTATGGCCTTGAACATAAGTCACACTCTATCAAAATCTACTTAACATGAAATATGGGTACCTTACGGATGATATATGAATAAGGATACTATTCCTTAAGCAATACAGAAAATGACTTTTATACTTAGAAATAATTCTCAACTGTGCTTATTATCCTGAGTACTACGCTTTATCATCTGCAACCTATAACCTTTACAATGGTACATATAACTACTTCTACCAAATTTTGAGTCTAACTATGCGCTCTTACCATGTTCAAGCCTAGCTCGAAGTCACTAGTGCATAATACACTCACCGACATATATACCAACACAATATTCTAGCCTATTGTTATATCTATATCATGGATCCTACTAGGAAACCGATGATTTATTAATTTTCCCATCTCCTAACATCTCCAAAAATTGCAATTTCATGAAATACCACAAAAAGGAATACTAACACTTCTCATCTAACTATTATATATAATAAATACTTGCCTTGATAGTACTCCACTCTTAAAACCTTAGGGGAATAAACATACTATAGACTTCATAGTAAGGATATATACCCTCTTACCTAAACTATTATATTTAGTTCCAATTGTTTCAATGCCACTATTGCAATATAAGGAGAGTCACTATGTAATGCCCCATATTTTCCTAGCATAATCTAAGTCTCGATACATGAGTATTCTTATATATAATTTTTGAAATACTCATCAATTTTTATTTTATAGCCTTTCATTACATAGAAAATTCAATTATCTTTCTAACGATATAAAATTCACCCAAATCCAATAATTGGGTAAAAAGTTATGGCGATTTTAAGTTTTAGTCGTTAGACCCTGTCATTTTAACCCTTAGCGCATTGTGTAGATAGTATAAGTGACTATTGGTAATTTCCAGTGGAGGTACGAGATCTTGGTGCATCGTGCCAAAGGCCAAATTGTCATTTGGCAGTTTTTAGTATCTCTTCATAATTCCATCGCGTCGCGGTGAACTTCTAGGTCCCAATCAGAAAAGGACTGCAATTTTCCCAGCGTTGCACCATAGACCAGTTTCCCAGTTGTCCAATTCCAATGGCTTGTCATGATAGTGGTGCGTCGTACTAAGGCCAAAAATTGGGATCTTCAGTTTTTAACTTCCATTTTTAAATTTGGTCAGGGGCATTTGGGTATTTTTCCACAGCCCTAATTAGCCTAAAAAATAAAATTTAACACCTAAACACCCTATGTAGTCATCATTATTTCAATAAATCTCACAATCAAAAATTCCTTTTTCAAGAACAAGAAACCCTAGCTTTCAAATCCAAGGTCAATCTTTAAGAACTCACCTAAAACTACAAGAAATTCATTATCCCAGGCATGTTAGATGTTCATCCATGGAGTCCTTTCATCCACGGAGTCCAAGTAACCTATTTAATTTAAAATTTTTTGTCTATTAAAGTTATTTGAATTTAAATTGTGATTTCATCCATGAATCTCCATGTACTGATGATTTTTACTATATTCCCTTGAAAGTATTTTTATTGTTCAATCCTTCATGCTATTATATCATTATTTATTGAATTAAACCATTATTTTGATCTACTATGTTGAATTCATGCTATTTCTGTAAGTCCCATGACATTTCTATGATTGTTTTAAACCCTGAACTATAAGTGTTTGATAAAATGCCTACAAGAGTGATTGATATAAATTAAAGCCTTTATGTTTTGTCCTTCAAGCTTTAGTATCATTTTACTATTATTGTTTTGAGTCCTGGGGGGATTGAATACCCAAATTCCATAGCTTTTTACTTAGTGTAGAATCAGTACATTATTGAATAGTCTTCAGAACATACTATGAGCATTATTAGGTCAGTCAGTTATCAGTCAGGTAAACTTAGAATAGTCTAGTATTTTAGTGTCTTTAAGTTGGGAGTAGGATTTAGCACTGAACGAGTGTAGGGATTGCAGCTTTGTCGTCAGATAGACAGATTCATTAGTAGAAGTCCCTATACTATAGAACTACATAGCAAGCGTAGGGTATGAGAAGTCACCCATTAAATTAGGCTTGACTATCTCCCAGGGGTCACCCGTTAGATCAGGTTTCATACCCTTAGTCCTTTATATAGTATATAATTTTAGTGGATCCACACAACCATCGTTAGTAGCTGTGGTATGGTATCAACACCCTTCCAACTGGGGTTACAAATTAGACCCCGATTAGCTCAAATTGGGGAATATCGGTTAGATGATACCACCGACAGTCTCAGATATAGTCTCAGTTATAGTCTCAGTTCAGTTGTGCAGTCTTAGAGTTGGTTGACCAAAGCAAATAGATATCAGTAGTTTTTTAGTAATTTTAGTTTACAAATCTTACTTAGCCCATGTTATATGCATGGTCAAGCATCCCCAATATTTATAGATTTTCCATATTTTTTGTATCTATACATTCTGGTTTCTCTACTCAGTACTACACATTTTACATGCATATTCATTTAATTATTAGTTTTATTCATAAAACCATGTGTATCAGTCTACCTCATTTAGCATACCAGTATATTTAAAGTACTAATTGTATACCTTTATTTTGTGCTATAATTTGTTATATCATAGGTGCTGACGCTCAATTCCCGAACCATGCTTAGACTTCACTTCTTAGGCTATCAGCAGTACAGTAGAAGTGGTGAGTCCTCATTATTCAAGGACAACTTATTTTACTTCATATCTCTATTTTAGTAGTTAGTAGAGTTAGTTGGGGGACTGTCCCATCAACTTATATTTAGTCAGTCAGTCTTAGATACTTTTCATACATTAGAGTCAGTTCTTTAGTATTTAGATATTATAGTTAGTTATCTAGTTATCATTATCTTATCAGATTTAATTAATTATTTATATAGTAGACTCATATTATATTTTTAAATTTAGTTATTAAAGCCTTATGGCATGTTTGTATTCTTCTACATTTATGATCCTATTATCGAGTGCTCATAGTAGGTACCAACTCATGGGTTAGCTTGTGGTCCCTCGGGACTATAAGCACCGTGTGACAACTAGAAGGTAGTCCAGGGTTGTTACAAACTTTGTATCAGAGCCTAAGGTTTTAAAGTGTCCTAGGAATTCCAAAAGCCGCGTCAAGTAGAGTCTTGTGCATGGGTGTGTTGCACGCCACACTTATGGACGAGAGACTACAAGGATTGTAGGAAAAACTTTCACTTCTTTTAGTATTTATGTTATACGAATGAGAATGAGCTCAAGTTAACCTCTCTATCTAATCCGTTTCTTCCTTCCATTTACAGAACATGTATCCTATAAAGAACAGAAGAAGAATAGGAAAGCAATAAGCCCCTCATCCCATCCAGACAGTTCCTCTGGATAAGCACATCTATCATGCAGAATTCAAGGCTGCGTTCACTACTCTAGCCAATTCAATAGTAGCACAAAATAAGTGGCTAGCTACTATTTTAGCCAACCCAGTGGCCAAAATTGCTGCAACAAGAATTTGGGATTTCACCTGGATAAATCATCCTTCTTTTATAGGATCCAAGTCTGAAGAGGATCCACAGGAATTCTTAGATATGGTGCAAAAGGTAACGGAAGCTATGGGGGTGACATCTAGTCACGGTGCTGAGTTGGTTGTATATCAGTTGTATGATGTAGCCCATACTTGGTTTAAGTAGTGAAATGTAGATAGGGGTTTTGATGCAGGGCTTGTAGAGTAGGAAGAGTTTTCCATAACTTTTTTAGACAAATTCTTCCCATTGGAGTTGAGGGAGGCCAAAGTGTTAGAGTTCATTATCTTGAGGCAGGGAAGCATGAGCGTGAGGGAGTATTCCCTCAAGTTTACTCATTTAGCTAGGTATTCTCATTATGTGGTAGTTAATAGCAGGTCCAAGATGAGTAAGTTTGTGTCTGGCGTATCTAATAATATGGTCAAGGAGTGTAGGACCACAACTCTTATTATTGAGAAGAACTTGTCTAGGCTGATGGTCCGCGCTCAACAAATAGAGGAGCAAAAGATTAAGAAGTGGGAAAGAAGAAACAAGATAGCTAGGATGGGTAGTTTTAATTTCAATCAACAAAAGTCAAAAGGTGGTAATCGTCCTCAATTTCATCAGAGGTCTATAGCCCAAACACCCTCTTCAGCTAGTGCCCCAATACCCAAATTCAAAAATGATAATAGGGATAGGGCATCAGACTCTAAGTTCCAGTTCAGTGTTAGTAGTGCTCGTACAAATCCTCTATGTCAGAAATATGGCAGACACTATCAGGGTAAGTATAGAGCGGGTAGTGATGTGTGCTTCATATATGAAAAGCTAGGCCATCAAATTCAAGAGTGTCAGGTAGTTTCTAAGATAGGTAGGGATGTGCACCAATAGGGCTAATACCATCAGTCATTAGTTCCATTCGATCACCCAACTCAGTAGAGCATCACATCTAGTGCTACTAGTGGTCAGCGTTCGAATAGATTATATGCTCTTCAGTCCCTCTAAGATCAAGAAAATTCTCTTGAAGTAGTTACTGGTACGTTGCAGGTCTTTCACTTACATGTTTATACTTTACTAGACCCTGGAGCTTCTATTTCTTTTGTAACTCCATATATAGTCATCAAGTTCAGAGTCAGTCCTGAAACTCTAGCAGAGCCCTTTTTAGTGTCTACCCCAGTAGGAGTTTCCAGTGTAGCCAAATATGTATGTAGGAACTTTCCAGTCATAATATGTTATAAAGTTACCTTAGTTAATCTCGTAGAGTTAAAGATGACGAATTTTAAAGTTATTCTTGGCATAGATTAGCTCTATTCATGCTTTGCCTAAGTTTATTGTAGAAATAGAATAGTTCATTTTTTGTTCCAAAATGAACCAGTACTTAAATAGAGGGATAGTACCATAGCTCTTAGGGGTCAGTTAATTTTGTACCTTAGAAAGAGGCAGATGATATCAAAGAGGTGTATTTACCATCTTGTGCGAGTCAACAGCTCTAACTCAGAATCTCCAACTTTTTGAGTCAGTTCCAGTAGTAAATGAATTCTCAGATGTATTTCTTAAAGATTTGCCTGGAGTTCCTCCCGAAAGGGAAATCATCTTCGGAATAGACCTTCTTCTAGATACTTAGCCTATATCTATTTTACCATATAGAATGGCTCTAACAAAACTCAAAGAGTGAAAAAAATAGTTAAAGGATCTCCTAGATAAGGCATTTATCAGACCCAACATCTTCTTATAGGGCACACTTGTTCTATTTGGACATAAGAAAGATGGTTCTCTCAGAATATGCATAGACTACCTTCAATTAAACAAATTCATAGTCAAGAATAAATATCCACTTCATAGAATCAATGACTTGTTTGATCAACTTCAGGGTGCCAGCTATTTTTCAAAGATAGACCTCAGATCAGGCTATTATCAGCTCAGGGTCTGGGAATATGACATTCCAAAAATAGCTTTTCAAACCCAGTATGGTCACTTCAAATTTCTAGTCATGTCCTTTGGTCTTACCAATGCCCAGCAACCTTCATGGACTTGATGAACCGAGTGTTCAAGTAGTACTTGGACATGTTCGTTATAGTCTTCATTGATGACATTCTTGTTTACTCTCATAGAAAAATGATCATGCATACCACATCACAATAGTACTTCAGACTCCTAGAGCTCATTAGTTTTTTACTAAATTCAGTAAGTGTGAATTCTAGCTAAGATCAGTAGCTTTCCTAGGACATATCATTTTTGGTGATGGAATTAGAGTTGATCCTCAAAAGATTAATGTGGTGACAAAATAGCCTAGACCCATCTCTCCATCAGATATCAGGAGTTTCATGGGTTTAGCTGGCTATTAGCATTGATTTGTTGAAGGGTTTTCTTCTATTTCATCCCCCATGCCCAAATTGACTTAGAAAAAAGTTAAGTTTCAGTGGTCAGATTCATGCGAGAAGAGTATTTAGGAGTTAAACGCTCGACTACCTCAGCCCTAGTCTTGAATCTACCATATGGTTTAGATGGTTTTGTTCTATACTGTGATGCATCCAGGGTAGGTCTAGGTTGTGTCCTTATGTGGAGAGGTAAGGTCATACCTATGCCTCTAGACAACTTAAACCCTAAGAGAAGAATTACCCTACTCATGATCTTGAGTTAGCAACTGTAGTGTTTTTCTTAAAGATTTGAAGGCATTACTTGTATGGGGTGCATGTTGATGTGTTCACAGATCACAAAATCCTTAAGTATGTGTTCTCTCAGAAAGATTTGAATCTACGCCAGAGAAGGTAGTTAGAGTTATTTAAGGATTATGACATCAGTGTTCTTTATCATTTGGGCAAGGTCAATATAGTGGCTGATGCTCTCAGTAGATTGTCTTTGGGCAGTGTTGCTCATGTTTAGGATGGTAAGAAAAAGTTAGCTCAAGAAGTTCATCAGCTTGCCCGAATAGGTGTCTGCTTAGTCAACTCAGCAGAGGGTAGTGTGTGGGTGCAGAGTAATGCCGAATCATCTCTAGTTTCTGAGGTGAAGGAAAAACAAGATAGAGATCCCAGTCTAGTTAAGTTGAAAGAATCAGTCAGAGACCAGAAAGTGGAGGTTTTCTCCCAAGGGGGAGATGGTGTGTTGCGTTGTTAGGGTAGATTATGTGTGCTCGGTGTAGATGATTTGAGGCAATAAATTCTTCCAGAAGTGCATAGTGCATTACTCTATTCATCCGGGGGCCACTAAGATGTACCACAATTTACGGGAGATCTATTGGTGGAGTAGGATGAAGAGAGATGTTGCAAAGTTTGTAGCTAAGTGCTCTATATGCCAGCTAGTTAATATTGAGCATCAGAAACTTAGTGGGTCCACACAGGAGTTCAATATTCCCACTTGAAAGTGGGAGAAAGTGAACATGGATTTTTTGATAGGTTTACCACGTACTAATCATCAGCATGATTCTATTTGGGTCATCGTAGAAAGGATAACCAAATCAACCCTTTTATTGCTAGTCCATAGCTATTATTCAGCGGAGCACTACACGAAACTCTTTATCAAATAGTTGGTCAGGTTACACGGAGTCCCAATATCTTTCATCTCTGATAGAGGTACCCAGTTTACTCTCACTTTTGGAAGGCATTCCAAAAGGTTCTTGGTATCCAAGTCCACCTCAGTACAACTTTTTATCCTCAAATAGATGGCTAAGCATAAAGGACTATTCAGACTCTAGAAGATATGCTGAGAGCATGCATTGTTGATTTCAAGGGTAGTTGGTATAACCATTTGCCTTTGATTGAATTCGCATACAATAACAGCTATTATTTGAGTATCTGTATGGCTCCGTTTAAGGCTCTCTTTGGTAGGAGGTGTAGATTTCCAATTGGTTGGTTTGAAGTAGGTGAGGCCGTAGTAGTAGGGCCTAACTTGGTATTTGATATGTTAAAGAAGGTTCAGTTAATCAGAGAAAGGCTTAGGGCTGCCCTGAGCTGACAAAAATTATAAGCTGATGTGAGGAGAAAGGATCTCAAGTTTGAGGTAAGTGATCTTGTGTAATTGAAAATCTCTCCCATGAAAAAAGTGAAAAGAATTGGTAAGAAAGGGAAACTCAGTCCCCGATATGTCAGTCCCTTCAGAATTCTTAGTTATTTCGGAAAGGTAGCTTATGAGCTTGAGTTTCCTTGAGATTTAGCCTCATTACACCCAGTGTCCCTTGTATAGTTGTTAAAAAAGTGTATTGGTGACCTAGAAGTAGTTTTTCCCTTAAAAAGTGCAGAGATTCAGAATAGTCTTTCATTTGAGGAAGATCTAGTCAAAATTCCTTACCATCATATTCATAGACTAAGGAACAAAGAAGTTCCACTAGTTAAAGTTCTTTGGTGAAATTTGTTCGTTGAGGGAGTCACTTGGGAAGCAGAGGCAGCTATGCGGACCAAGTACCCTCATCTTTTCTCCACAAATACAGATTCAGTAGAAGGTACTAATCTTCTTAAGATTTCTCTCTATCATGCTCAGTTTTAGTTGCACATCATGTTCATGTCAATTGTGCATTTACTAATCAGTTTAGTCATGTATTCCATGCATCAGATATGCATGTTCAGTGTCTAAGCTTAGTCCAACAGTTTCCTCAGCTTAATCAGTTTCATTAGAGAATGAATGATCCCAAGGGGGAGATATTGTAACGCCCCATATTTCCCTAGCATAATCTAAGTCCCAATACGCGAGTATTCATATATATAATTTTTGAAATACTCATTATTTTTTATTTAGAGCCTGCTATTGCGTAGGAAATTCAATTAGCTTTCCAATGATATTAAATTCGCCCAAATCCGATAATTGGGTAAGAAGTTATGGCAATTTTAAGTTTCAATGGTTAGACCCCATAATTTTAACCCTTAGCACACGCGGAGCTAGTCTAAGTGACGATTGGCAATTTCCAGAGGATGTGTGAGATCTTGGCGCATGGCGCTAAAGGCCAAATTGTTGTTTGGTAGTTTCTAGTGTCTCTCCGTGATTCTACCGCATCGCGGTGAACTTCCAGGTCCCATTTAATAAAGGACCGTGACTTCCCTGCATTGCGCCACATACCAGTTTCCTAGTTGTCCAATTCCAGTGGCTTGGCGCAATAGTGGATCGTCGCGTCAAGGCCAAAAATGGGGATCTTCAGCTCTCAGCTTCCGTTTTTAAATTTGTTCAGGGGTATTTGGGTCTTTTTCCATGACCCTAATTAATCTAAAACATGAAATGAAGGCCCCTAAACACCATAAGTAGTCATCATTATTTCAGTTCCTCTTATAATAAAAAATCCCCTTTACAAGAACAAGAAACCTAGCTTTCAAATTCAAGGCCAATCCTCAAGAACTCACCCATAACTTCAAGAAATTCATTATCCCAAGTATGTTAGATGCTCATCCATGGATTCCTTTCATCTATGGAGTCCAAGTAACTTATTTAATTTATAAGTTCTGATCTATTCAAGTTATTTGATTTTAAATTGTCATTTCATCCATGAATCTCCATGTACTAATGATTTTCTACTATGTTCCCATGAAAGTATTCTTATTGTTCAATCCTCCATGCTTTGATATCATTATTTATTAAATTAAACCATGATTTAGAACTACTATTTTGTATTCATGCTATTCCTATAAGTCCCATGACATTCCTATGATTGTTTTAAACCCTGAACTATAAGTGTTTGATAAAATGCCTACAAGAGTGATTGATTTAAATAAAAGCATTTATGTTTTGTCCTTCAAGATTTAGTGTCATTTTACTATTATTGTTTTGAGTCCTGGGGGTATTGCACACCCAAAATCCCTAAATGCTCACTTAGTTTAGTATTAGTACATATCAGAATAGTCTTCAGAATATACTATAAGCATTATCAGGACAGTCAGTTACTAGTCAGATGAACTTAGAACAGTCTAGTATTTCAGTGTCTTTCAGTTGGGAGTAGGATTTAGCACCAAGTGAGTGTAGGTATGGCGGATTCCCCATTAGATAGGTAGAGTCGTTAGTAGCAGTCCCAATACATGAGAACTATGTGGCTAGCATAGGGTATGAGAAGTCACTAGTCAGATTAGGCTTGACTATCTCGCAGGGGTCACCCGTCAGATCAGGCTTGACATCCTTAGTTCTTTAGACATTATATTAGTTTAGTGGATCCACACAACCATCATTAGTACCCGTGGTACAATATTAACACCCTTCCTACTAGGGTTACAGGTTGGACCCTGATTAGCTCAAATTAGGGAATGTGGGTTAGATGACACCTCCCATAGTCTCAGATATAGTTTTAGTTACAGTTTCAGTTAAGTTATGTAGTGTTAGAGTTGCTTGAACAAAACATATAGATATCAGTATTTTTTAGTATATTCAATTTATAGATCTTACTCAGCCCATGTTATATGTTTGGTCATGTATCCCAGTATTTATAAATTTTCCATATTTTCAGTATCTACAGATTCCATGTTCTCTACTCAGTACTCCATGTTCTCTACTCAGTACTCCATGTTTTACATGCATATTTAGTTAATTACTAGTTCTGTTCATGAAAACATGCATATCAGCCTACCTCATTTAGCATACCAATATATTGGGAGTATTAATCGCATATCTTTCATTTGTGTTGTGATGTATTATATCTTAGGTACTGACGCTCAGTTCCCAGATTATGCTTAGACTTCACTTCTCAGGCTATCATAGTACAGTAGCAGTGGTGAGTCCTCATCATTCGAGGACAACTTGTTTTACTTCATATCTCTATTTTAGTAGTTAGCAGAGTTAGTTAGGGGCCTGTCTTATCAACACATATTCAGTTAATCAGTCTTAGAGGCTTTTCAGGCTTTAGAGTCAGTTCTTCAGTATTTAGATATTATAGTTAGTTATCCAGTTATCATTATTTTATCAGATTTAGTCAGTTGTTTCTATAGTAGACCCATATTAAAGTTTTAAATTTAGTTATTAAAGCCTTATGGAATGTCAGTATTCTTACGCATTTATGATTATGTTTTCTAATGCTCACTGTAGGTACCAAATCATGGGTTTGCTTGTGGTCCCTCGAAACTGTAAGCACCATATGACGACTAGGGGGTAGTCCCGGTTCATTACATACTAAAATACTAAAAGAATGAGGATCGAGAATAAGTGGAATACCGCTATCATGACTTATGCTTATCATGAACATAAAACCTATAAATAGATATTATAAAGAAACGTACACTAGGAAAGAGTGCTTTGTGTAATTAAAGCATAAAGCATGAATAAAGAGGCATTATAGGTAATTAACCTATAACAAACGCCCATTAACCATCCTTGGTGGATGTGCATAAGGTTTAGAATAAGGAGATCACAGGCATGATTTGTTCAAGAAATTTGATCTAATAACTACATAACATAGTGTGATTTCGCTAACCATTAAGTGTCATGACTTGATTTATGAGTCATGATGTCACCTCCTTTATCCCTCCAGTAGGTAAGTTGAACCATACTAGGATCTAGAAGCAATGGGCTAACTTGATGGAAAATGGCCTAAAAGCTGAAAATTAACAATTAAAGACTTAGATAATAATAATAATAATACAATCAGAAAGGTCTAATAGATAGATAGAAAATCAACAACCATCCGAAGACTCGGTAATATTAGTATAACAGAAACTACAAATATTAGTATGAAATAGCAAAATACAATTTGTCTAGAAAATGAAACACTAAACATATATAAATACAAGGAAAATGGGGTAACTTCAACACTAAGAGCTCACGCAATCATAGAAATAACTCAACACGATCGATGAATCAACAGAGGCAACTAGCACTCGAATCTTCACAAAAAAGGATAGAAATATAGTATGAGTACCAAAACCATGGGTACTCAGTAGGCATCATCGAGCGACTAAGCTCAATCATGATATAAATACGATAAGATACAAGAGAAAACAACCAAGTCAGAGTAAAAGAGGCAAACATAGAAATAAACTCTAACACTGTTGTACATAAATAAATAAATAAATACAAGATAATAACATAAAGATTAAACCATTATAACTATGTGATTGGATTCCATAAGCCAAAAAGTGCAGAAAAGTAAATAACCCAATGCAGGCTCCTATAAGCCTAGATGGTACAATTAAGGAAACTAAACAAATGAATATCCGTAACTCACCAAATTTTTATGCCATCACAAAGAATCCATCCAAATCGTATCATCTCATACATAATTTTCAACACTAGACTTGAATAGAAACTCAATAGCATTATCATCACTATCATCATTTGTCAGGCTTGAATTGAATCTCATATTTATAAATCATATCAATGAACCATATCCCTAAGCCATGTCAATAAACTCCTAATAGACTATGCCAATACTACATCTAACAAGCCATGGCAATAATCATAACTATAGTTCATGTCAATAATCATATTCATAAGTTATTTCAATAGCATATCTATAAGCTACCAATCATATCTATAAACCATTAATCATATCTATAAGCCACATCATATCTATGAGTAATATCATATCTATAAGCCATTAATTATATCTATAAACTATTAACTATATCTATAAGCCATATTGTATATATCTATAAGCCATATCAGATCTATAAGATATCATATATATAAGCTTTATCATATGTACAAACCATATCATCTCTATAAACCATATCATATCTATAAGCCATATCATATACATAAGCTTTACCGTATCTATAAGCCACTAATTGTATCTATAGCCACATTATATCTATGAGTCATATCATATCTATAAGCCATTAATCATACCTATAAACTATTAGCTATATCTAGAAGCCGTTAATCATATCTATAAGCCATGTCATATATATAAGCCATGTCATACTTATAAGTCGTATCATATATATAACCCTTATCATATCTATAAATCATGTCATCTCTATAATCCATATCATATTTATACGCCGTATCATATATATAAGCCTTATCATATCTATAAGCCATATTATATATATAAGTCATTAATCATTAATCAAGTTGATATCTATATAATTAAACATGTCGACAAGCCATATTACTAATCATATTCAGAAGCAATATCAATAATCATATGTAGATAAGTCATATCATCATTCATAAATCTATAATTATATCATTAGTCATGCCCCAAAGCCAATCAATAATCATATATATGTATAAGTTATATCAATAAATCATATCATTGATCATGTTCAGAGGCCATATCAATAATCATATATAGATATATTTTTACCACATCATAGATATAAATCATATCATTAATCATGTATATAAGAAATATCATTAGCGATATCTGAAATTAGCATCAATCTTTTAATATCCAACTAACATATTCAGTATATATTCAATCTCTCCTAGTGGCAAACCAACCATTAATAAGAGTATATCATATATTAATAAGTCTACAAGGCTATCATAAGTCTTGGCCTAAGGAAGGATGGAGGGGCCCATTCTAAACCCTGAAATCCATCTTAGGCAATTCTACCCTGCACTAGGCTGAGGTATCTAAGTTCCATTCTAGATGTTAAGTAAGCCTTAAATAGCCCTAAGATAGTAATTCTTCTCAAACATGAACGACTAAGATAATCCTACTAAAAATAATAGAAACTAAGGCAATTTTCCTTAACTTAAGCAACCAAGGACAATTCCACACTTAATATGGATGACTAATGAAATTTTACCTAGCTTGAGCAACTAAGACATTTCCATTCTAAACTTAAGTCACGAAGACAAATTCACCTAAGACATAAGTAGCTAACCTAATTTCACCCTGTACTACCATTTCAAGATAGCCTAGACATATCATCTTGTTCAAATATCCCCATTCATACTTCCAACAACTAAATCCCACCCTATATCTAGCGTGATATCATAATTACACTATGAGATAGCTCAATCTATGAAGAAGGTAAAACTAGCATACCTGGGACCAAAGAAAAGCCTAAAGAATTCATTAAATAACTAATTTGCCTTTTTGAGAAGCTTTCGCAACGTGCCAAGCTATTAAAATCACAATCTACTTATCGGTCATGACCCGAACCAGGTCCTAACTATGACGAATATCTCAAGCCCATCATGGGCCAAAGACCACCCCTAGCCTAACCACCTGAGCATAGTAAAATAATAAAGGTAGCAAAACCAAACAAGAATAATAATATAAACAAATAGGATGGTTCAAAGAATCCAAAACAAATAACCAACCACACTTTATCCATAAAATCCTCTAAACAAAAATACCAAATTAGGTTGGGACATGCCCCCCACCGTGGCAATGAAACTCTTCAATTAATAAAATATGAAAAAAAACCTAATGAAATGGTAAAGCTTTCTAGATAATTGATGCTCACCACTTCATAATAACTCACCAATATTTATTCTACCTAACACTACCCATGAGTGAACAAAAAACCTTAGGACCCTACATTATGAAATGATGTAGCATCTAGGAACTAATAGTGGGAAAAAATGGCACGTAACTCAGGAAAAAAGATAAAATAATGCCATGTCCAAAGTCAGTCAAACCCATATACACATATTGATACATATACACATACACATATATATGCAAGAGATGTTGGGATAGGATACAAAGGTTATGGAGATGATATTTTTAAACCATTAACATGGATTGTGGAGCTCTATCTACCCTGAGGGAACCTGCGAGATATATGGGTTCAACTTTCCCTGCTGAAAGAGCTCCAAAGCATGTTAGCTGCATGAATCGAGGAAATTCGAGAAAGGGCTAGAGACACCAAGGTACCAACCATCCTAAAAAATATATATAAAGTCTAAACCATACACACGGTTATATAAACCCCCATACCATAAAAAATGGTTTCCAGTATTGGTCCCCTGGGGACCTCCACCTTCATGGTGAGATACAAAACCCTCTTTAAGCCAGAATTAAAATATTTACATATAATCCTATCCATTAAACTTGGAGTCATTTATTAAGGAATTTGCCATTTTATATAGTCATACCAATCATACTTTCAAGCTAATTCTATTATGCCATAACTATTTCATTAACTACAGGACTCTTAAGTTTCATTTTAATCTAGAACTATGTCCACTAAGGCCATTTAAAACTATTTTTATTACATTTAGCCTTTAATTCAATGCAATAGTTTAAAGGAGTAAGTAAAGCCATGTTATTACCCATATTTCAAAACTAATTTACAAAATTGGTTGATGTAAATGCCAATTTCAAGCCAAATCTATCAATTTGGGGAGAATCATGTTCTCAATTCTAAACCATGTCATATTAAACCAATCCACCCTAAATTAGTAATAAGTTATGAATAATGCATTGATTTAAGTACAATTCAAAACCCTTTTACCTAATTTTCAATTGCATAAATAAACTACATGATTATTAAACCAATTTATACCATAATGAAAAAAATGATAAGTGCAAGAATGAGAGACATACTTGAAACACACAAGAATAGGAAGAAAATACAAAGTTGAGAGCTTGATGATTGAATTCCTTGAAAAGCCTAGTTTTCTCTTACTTGGGGGAGTTTAAGATGATGAGAGTAGTGTTTGATTTGATTAACTGATGTTAATAGGTCCTCTTAGATGTTTTAAGGTTGGGCGTAAAGTGTAAAGGAAAGAAAATACTAAATAACCATCAATTAAAGACGTGTAGAAGAAATGACTCCAAGTCATTACGAGTCAGGTAACAACTCGTGATGACTGGTCATGAGTCATTTTCTAGACTCGTGGCAAGAGCAAAAATTGTAGGTCATCTTACTATTTTGGTCACAAGTCCCTCACCATGACTTGTGAGCTTTTCTAGCAACTTATGATTTATAGCCATGATCCAAATAGTAACATTGGGAAACTTCACTTGTGAGACAAAAAGCCTGACCTAACAACTCATAACAAGTGATAATGACTCGTCACTTGATTCAGTGCTTGTGTAGTGCTTAATTTCACTTTCAAAATTTAAGATTTTAAAACCTAGGGTATTATATTATCCCCCTTTCAGATCATTCATCCCTAAATGAGAAGTTAGGGTCACCCTAGCATGAATACAAGATAGAATAAAACTATAACTAAGAACAGATTCAAAATACGATTAGAATAAAACAATACATACCTTAAGATATTCATCAAACCCGTGGAACAAGAATGAATATTTGACCTTTATATCATCTTCAACTTCCCATGTATCTTCTTCCACCATTTGATTTCTCCAAACCACCTTTACCAAAGCCACATCCTTAGTTCTCAACCTATGAACTTGTGTAATACCCCAAAAATAAAAACTAATATTAGAGTCATGCTTCAAGATCATGAAAATTACCTTATAGTTCTTTGATAGTTTTATGAGTTAGTTTTATGTATGTTAAGGCCTCAAATAACTCCCATCTATTAGGCGAATCAAAATAATCCTTACCGATTGAATTTTTGTTGAGAATGTTGCTTAAGTCA
Organism: Capsicum annuum; assembly: GCF_002878395.1. Taxonomy (NCBI): domain Eukaryota; kingdom Viridiplantae; phylum Streptophyta; class Magnoliopsida; order Solanales; family Solanaceae; genus Capsicum; species Capsicum annuum. Next base: position 179,750,425 of record NC_061122.1, on the reverse strand, counting down.
ACTTCAAACAAGCATATATTTTTCTCTATTGAAAATTTTCCATCTCAAGCCCTACCAAACTATAGGAAATCAAATTACTTTTTCAACGATATAAATTTTGCCTAAATTCGATACTCGGCTGAGAAGTTATGGGACTTTAAGTAAGAAATAGTAGCCTATCATGATAAGGTCGCATCATGGTAATGGGAAATTTCACTTTTGTCCTTTCCCAGTGTGTCACCGCATTAAGCAGCACATCACACCAAGGGGCATTTTCACATTTATTGCTTTCTAGTGAGGCACCAGGATTGGCAAGCGCATCATGCCAAGGTCCTAGTTCGGAGTTGTCATTTTTTAGTGATGCAACACGATAGCACCACGTCACGTCATTGGACAAAATTGGAATTGTCTTTTTCCAGTGGCCCAAAACGATAAGCACCACGTTGCGCCAGTGAGCAAAATTATGATTTTCCTGTTATGTGATTTAAATTTCAGGGACCATTGTGTCTTTCTCCAAAGTCCCAAATCAGTCCAAACACAGAATTTACGCCATAAAGGGACATTATGTGAGAATTACTCAAAAATCCTATTCAAGAAACTAATTCTCATTCAAGAACAAACCCCAGCCTTTCAAAATTCAAGATCATATTTCAAGAATTCACAATCAATCCTCACAAATTCAGAAATCAAGGTATGTTAAGTGTACATCCATGGGTCCCTTTCACCCATGAATTTCAAGTATCCAATTTTAAATTCAAATTTTGGATCTTTAGAAGTTATTGTGATTTTAATTATGATTTTAATCATGAATTCCCATGAATTGTGATTCTATACGATTATTACATAAAACTATTGTTGTTTTTATAAAACCCCACATGTTTTAATGTTGTTATTCACAAATTTAATTCATAAATGGTGATGACGGTGTTTAATTCATGCTATTACTACAAGCTTTAAACTATTCCCATGCTTAGGTTGAACTATGAATATCAAGTGTTTGACGAGATGCCTACAAGAGTGATTTTTTATAAATGCTTTCATATTATGTCCCCAAAGTTTTAGTACTATTTTAATATTATTTCTATTGAGTCCTGGGGGTTATGAATACCCAAAAACATAGTTATTTACTTAGCCTTAGTATTTTTAGAATAGTTTCAGAATTCGGTATGAGCATTATCAATTCAATGAGAAATCATAATCAATTTAACTCAAAATAATTTAGTGTTCCGAGTCAATTAAATTGGGAGTAGGATTTAGCACCGAGCGAAGCTAGGGATGAGGGCTCACCTGTCAGTCGAGGGTATGACCTTTAGTAGTAGTCCCTAAATTCTAGAACTACGTAGCTAGTGTAGGTTGAGATGTTAACCTGCCAGTTTAGGGTTGATCTCATTGGGGACCTGCTAGTTGAGTGTGACCATTAGTAATTTGGGACAACACTTTAGTAGATCCACGGAGCCAATGTTAGTACCTGTGGCATGGTACCGATACCCTTCTAATTGAGATCACTAGTTGGACCTTACTTTTTTATTAGGGTATATCAGTTAGATGATAGCTCCCACAGTATCAGTCCAATAATTAGTTCAGTAATTAAGTTTCTGTACGTTTGACCATAGCATACATATATCAGTTATTCAGCTATCCGATTTTAGTATTTCAGTTTATAGATTATATTCAAAATATGTTATATGCTCGTTCATACATCCTCAATATTTATAGATTTCATTCAACCTCAGTATCTATAGATTTCATGCATTTTATTCAACATTTCATGCTATATAATCAAAAAGTAATTACTTATGCTCATGAAACCATACATGTCATCTTACCTCATTTAGTATACTAGTACATTAAAAGTACTGATCACATATTCTTTTATTGTGCTATGATGCATCGTATCATAAGTTCGGATGTTAAATTCTCGAATCACACATAGATCTTCCAGATTATCAGTGGTAGCATGGGTGAGTCCTCATATTTTGAGGACAAACTATATCTATTTTCATTCTTTCAGTTTAGTAGTTAGTTGGGGTTAGTTTGGGTTTATCCTATCAACTACTATTCAATCAATTTTAGAGGCTTTTAGATACTTTAGACAGTCAGTCAGTTGTTTTGGTCTTATCAATTTTCAGGTAGTCATTTTTTGACTGTTGTTTTCCATATTCACGATTTAGAAATATTTTAGTATTTTAAACCTTATGATATGTTCAGATATTCAGTACATTCTTATTTGTTATTATTATTTAGTGCTCACAGTAGGTACTAGTTCATGGGTTAGCTTGTAGTACCTCGGGACTATAAGCATTGTGTAGTGCTCAAATTGTACTCTCGGGGCATTATAAACTTGGTATTAGAGCCTAAGGTTTTAAAGTGTTCTTTATAGTCTAAAATTCATGTCAAGTAGAGTCTTGTGCATGGGTGTGAAGCATGCCACACTTATAGGCAAAATGCTATGAGGCATTTAAGAAAAATTTCCCTTCTTTTAGTATTCATGTCATACGACTGAGTTTGATGATCATGTTAAAATCTCTATGTAATCTACTCTTCCTTCCATTTATAGAACATTTCTCCCAAAAAGGAAAACAAAAAAGAAATATTAACTAGCCAGCAGCTCTGCCCTTTTCGAAAGATCCCCTGAATGAGCATATTTCTTATGCTGTGTTCAAAGCTTCATTCACTACTCTATCTCACTCTGTAGTGGCTTATATTATCCATCCCTCCACTATTCTAACCAAACCAGTGACCAATACTTTTGCAGCTAAGATTTGGGACTTTACCTGAATGAATCCTCCTCTGTTTTTGGGATCCAAATCTAAAGAGGATCCATAGGAATTCTTAGACATAATGCAGAAGGTAACAACTATTATGGGGGTGACTTTTAGTGAGAGTGCTAAACTGAATGATTACCAATTGTAGGATATAGCCAATACATGGTTTAAGTAGTGGAAGTTAGATAGAGGCTCAGGTGCAGCGCCTATAGAGTAGGAAAAGTTTGCTACTGCCTTCTTAGATAGGTTATTTCCATTAGAGTTGAGAGAGGCTAAAGTGTTTGAGTTTATCAACTAGAGGTAGGGAAATATTAGTGTGAAGAAGTATTCCCTCAAGTTTACTTAGTTGGTTAGGTATACTCCTAATGTGGTAGCCAATAGCAGGTCTAAGATAAGCAAGTTTATGTTTAGAGTATCTGATAGTATGGTCAAGGAGTGTAGGACCGCAATACTGATTATGGAGATGGAGTTATTGAGGATTATGGTTCATGCTCAACATATTAAGAAGTAGAAGATGAAGGAGAGAGAGGGAGAATAAGAGGTCTAGAATAAATAGCTTTAATTTTACTCAGCCAAAGTCAGAAAGTGGTAACCATCCTCAGTTTCTTTAGAAATCCTTGGTCCCAGTTCCAGCTTCATTAGTGCCCCAATACCCAAATTCAGGAATAATAATTGGGATAGGGCATCAGGATCTAAGTCCCAAGGCAGTGTAAATAGTGGTAGTGTGAATCCTCTTTTCCAGAAATATGGTAGAAACCATTAGGGTGTTTGTAGACCCCGTAGTGATGTATGTTTTGAGTGTGGCAAGCTAGGACACCATATGTTTTGGCTATGGTAAGCTAGGCCACTGAGTCAAGGATTGTCCAAAGAGTGGTCAGCAGGGTCAGTCCAGTAGTCCCCCAGTTCCAGTCGGCCGCCCGACTCAACAGGGTTCCACTTTAACAGCTACCAGTGGTTAGTGTGCAAACAAATTATTTGCACTTCAGTCCCGATAGGATCAAGAAAATTTCTCCTTATATGGTTACTGGTACGTTGTTGGTCTTTTATTTACATGTTTATGCTTTATTATACCGTAGAGCTTCTCTTTCTTTTGTAACCTTTTATATAGATGTCAACTTCGGAGTCAGGCCTGAAATCTTAGCAGAGCCTTTCTCAGTGTCTACCCTTGTAGGTGTCTCTATTATAGCCAGGCAAGTATACAGGAACTATCTGGTCATAATATCCTAGAAAGTCACTTCATTTGATCTGATAGTGTTTGAGATGACAAATTTCGATGCCATTCTCAACATGGATTGGCTCCACTCATGTTATGCCTCAGTAGATTCTAGAAACAGAGTTGTTCATTTTTAGTTTCCAAATGAGCTAGTCCTTGAGTGGAGGGGTAGTACTGCAGCACTCAGGGGTCAGCTTATTTCATACCTTAGGGTGAGAAAGATGATATCCAAGAGGTGAATTTACAATTTTGTCCGAGTTAAAGTGTCTAATTATGAGACTCCTAATATTGACTCAGTTCCAGTAGTGGGGGAATTTCTAGATGTGTTGCCTAAAGATCTTCCCAGAGTTTCTCCTGCAAGGGAAATCAACTTCTAAATAGACCTTCTTCCAGATACACAACCATTCTCTATTATGACATACAAAATGGCTCCATTCAAACTCAAAGAGTTGAAAGAATAATTGAAAGGTCTCCTAGATAAGGGATTCATCAGGCCCAGTGTCTCCCCATGGGGTGCACTAATCCTATTCATGCGTAAGAAAGATAGTTATCTCAGAATGTATATTGACTACCATCAGTTGAGCAAAGTTACAATAAAAAACAAATACCCACTTCCCAGAATCTATGACTTGTTCAACCAACTTTAGGGTACCAGTTATTTTTCTAAGAAGAACTTAGATCCGACTATCATCAGCTCAAAGTCAGAGAATATTAAATTCCCAAAATATCTTTCAAAACTCGGTATGGTCACTTCGAGTTTCTAGTCATGTCCTTTACTCTAAAAATTCCCCAACAGCCTTTATGAACTTGATAAACTGGGTGTTCTAGCAGTACTTGGACATGTTCATCATAGTCTTTATTAATGATATTCTTGTCTACTCCTGTAACAAAAACGATCATGTCGACCACCTCAGAATAGTATTACAGACTCTTAGAGCTCATCAATTGTTTGCTAAATTTAGTAAGTGCAAATTTTATGTTAGATATGTAGCTTTCCTTGGACATATTATTTCTAGTGATGGCATTCGAGTTGATCCTCAAAAGACCAAAGAAGTAATAAACTGGCCTAGACCAATCTCTCCGTCATATATAAATATTTTCTTGGGTTTTGCTAGCAATACCGATGATTTATTGAAGGATTTTCATCTATTACATCCCCATGTTCAGATTAACACAAAAAAAAGTTTAGTTTCAGTGGTCAGGTTTTTGTGAGAAGAGTTTTCAAGAGTTGAAGACTCGACTTACCACAGCCTCAATTTTAATGTTACCAGATGGTTCGGATGGGTTTGTAGTTTACTGTGATGCTTACAAAGATGGTTTGGGGGTGTGATTTGATACAGAAGGGTAGGGTTGTGGTCTATGCCTCTTGACAACTTAAGCCCCATAAAAAGAATTACTCTACCCATGATCTTGAGTTAGTAACTGTTGTGTTTGCCTTAAATATTTGGAGGAATTATTTGTATGGGTTGTATGTTGATATGTTCACAGATCATAAAATCTTGCAGTATGTATTCTTACATAAAGATTTGAATCTGTGCCAGAGGAGATGGTTAGAATTATTGATAGATTATGATGTGAGTGTTCTATATCATCTAGGAAAAGCCAATGTAGTGGAAGACGCCCTGAGTTGATTGTCTAGGGGTAGTATTGCTCACGTTTAAGATGGTAAGAAGAAGTTAGTTCAGGAAGTTTATCAGCTTGACAGATTATGTGTTTGTTTGGTTAATTCAGCTGAGGGTAGTGTTTGGGTTTAGAATAGTTTTGAATCTTCTTTGGTTGCTGAAGTGAAAGAAAAGAAAGATAGGGATCCTAGCCTAGTGAAGCTGAGGAGTCAGCCAGAGATCAGAAAGTAGAGATTTTCTACCAAGGGGTAGATTGTGTGTTACGTTGTCAGGGTAGACTATGTATACCATGTTTTGATGAGTTGAGACAGCAAATTCTTGTAGAAACGTATGGTGTACGTTACTCGGTTCATCTAGGGGCCACAAATATGTACCACAACCTGCGGGAAATCAATTGGTAGAGTGGGATAAAAAGAGCTATTGCAGAGTTTGTTTCTAAGTTCTCCACTTGTCAGCAGGTTAAGATTGAGCATCTGAACCCCAGTGGGTCTATGCAGGAGTTCAGTCTTCCTACTTGGAGGTGGAAGGAAATGAATATGGATTTTGTGAAAAATTTGCCTCGTACTAGTCAGCAACATGATTCTATTTGGGTCATTGTGGATAGGATGATGAAATTAGCCTATTTTTTGCCAGTTCATACCTCTTATTCAGTTGAGGACTATGGAAAAATCTATCTCAGAGAGTTGGTTAGGTTACATGGTGTTTCTCTATCTGTCATCTTAGATAGAGGTACTTAGTTTACCTCTCACTTTTAAAAATCTTTTCAGAAGGGTCTTGGTACATAAGTTCACCTTAGTACAACCTTTAACCCTTAGAGAGATGGTTAAGTAGAAAGGACTACTTAGACCATTGAAGATATGTTGAGAGCGTGTGTGGTTGACTTTAAAGGCAGTTGGGATGACCACATGCCTTTGATTGAATTCACGTATAATAACAACTATCATTCCAGTTTTCAGATGGCTTCATTTAAGGCTCTATATAGAAGGAGATATAGATCTTCAATTGGTTCGTTTGAAGTAGGTGAGGCCATGGTAGTAGGGCCTGACTTGGTGTTTCATGCTTTAGAGAAAGTGTTGTTGATAAAGGAGAGGCTTAAGGAAACCTAGAGCCGTTAGAAATCATATGAAGATATGAGAAGGAAAGATGTTGAGTTTGAGATTAGTAATTTCGTATATCTGAAGATCTCTCCCATAAAGGGAGAGAAGAGATTTGGTTAGAAGAGGAAGCTTAGTCCCCGATATGTTAACCCTTTTAGAATTTTAAGCAATTTCAGAAAGATGGCTTATGAGCTTGAGTTGCCTGAACACTTAGCATCAGTGCACTGAGTTTTCCATATCTCTTTGTTGAAGAAGTGTATTGGTGACCCAAATATAGTTGTTCCCTTAGGAAGAGTAGATATTCAGAACAACCTTTCTTACGAAGAAATTCCAGTCGAGATCATTGATCAACAAATTCGTAGACTAAGGAAAAAAAAAGTTCCCTTAGTTAAAGTTCTTTGGCTGAATCAGTCCGCTAAGGGAGAAACATGGTGAGCAAAAGCAGATATGCAGACCAAGTACCCTCATCTTTTCTCCACAAAATCAGACACAGCTTAAGGTAACAACCTTCTTAAATTTCTCTTTTTCATGCTCAGTTTCTATTGCATATCATTCCTATCTCAGTCATATATTCACAGAACTAGTTCAGTTATGTTTCATGTTCTAGAATCAGATATGTAATCACTTTTTCATCACATATATTCAGCATGTAACCTCAGTTCTTCAGTGCTTTTATTGTAGCAAGTCTTATTCGAGGATGAATGTTCCCAAGGGGGAGATAATGCAATACCCCAAAAATCCAAACCACTATTAAAGTCATGTTTCAAGCTTGTGCAAAGTACCTTATATTTCTTTGATAGTTTTATGAGTTAGTTTGATATGCGGTAAGGCCTCAAATAACTCCCAGCTATTAGGCGAATCAAAATAATCCTTAACAATTGAATTTTTGAGAAGAATATTGCTTCAGTCAACTTCAAATAAGCATATCTTTTGCTCTATTGAAAATTCAGCTAAGACCCACCAAATTGTAGGAAATCTAATTAGCTTTCTAATGATACCAATGTTTCCTAAATTCGATACTCGGGTGAGAAGTTATGGCACTTTTAGTAAGAAATAGTAGCACATCGTGATAAGGCCGTGTTGCGGTAATGAAAAATTTCTCGTTCATCCTCTTCCAGTGTGTCATCGCAATAAGCATCGCATCGTACCAAGGGGTATTTTTGCATTTGTCACTTTCTAGTGAGGCACCACGATTGGCACCACGTCGCGCCAAGGTCCCAATTTGGAGTTGTCTGTTTCCAGTGTCACAACACGATAGCACCGCATTGCATTGTTGGACAAAATGGGAATTGTCCTTTTCTGGTGGCCCGACGCGATAAGTACTGTATCGCGCTGGTGAGCAAAATTGGGATTTTCCAGTTACGTGATCTAAATTTCAGGGACCGTTTGGTCTTTTCCCAAAGTCCCAAATTAGTCCAAAACACGTAATTAACACCCTAAAGGGCTATTGTATGCCCAATTACTCAAAAATCCTCTTCAAGAAACTAATTCTCTTTTAAGAACAAACCCTAGCCTTTCAAAATTCAAGATCAAATATCAAGAATTCACCATCATTTCTCATAAATTCAGAAATCAAGGTATGTTAAGTGTTCATCCAAGGGTCCCTTTCACCCATGGAGTCCAAGTATCCAATTTTATATTCAGAGTTGTGATCTTTACAAGATATTGTGATTTTAATTGTGATTTTAACCATGCACTCCCATGAATTCTGATTTTATACCATGATTACATAAGATTATTAATGTTCTTATAAAACCCCACATGTTTTAATGTTGTTATTCACGCAGTTAATTCATAATTAGTGATGTTGGTGTGGAATTCATGCTATTACTACAAGCTTAAACTATTCTCATGCTTAGCTTGAACTATGAATATCAAGTGTTTGACGAGATACCTACAAGAATGAATTTTGTTAAATGCTTTCATATTATGTCCCCAAAGTTTTATTACTATTTTTCTATTATTGCTATCGAGTCCTAGGGTTATGAATACCCAAAAACATAATTGTTTACTTAGCCTCAGTATCTTCAAAATAGTTTCAGAATACATTATCAGCATTATCAGTTTAGTCATAAATCATAATCAACTTAACTTAGAACAATTTAGTATTTCGAGTAGTTCAGTTGCGAGCAGGATTTAGCACCGAGCGAACCTAGGGATAAGGGCTTACAAGTCAGTCAAGGTGTGACCTTTAGTAGAAGTCCCTACGTTCAAGAACTATGTATCGAACGTAGGTTGAGATGTTAACCTGCCAGTTGAGTGTTGATCTCATTAGGGCCCAGCCGATATCAGGTGATCCTTAGTTCTTTAGGACAATACTTTAGTGGATCAACACAGCCAGTGTTAGTACCCGTGGAACGGTACTGAGACCCTTACAGTGGGGCTCATAGGTTGGACCCCAATTTGCTCATTGGGGTATGTCAGTTAGATGATAGCTCCCATAGTATCAGTCCAGTAATCTATTCAGTAATTCAGTTTCAGTTTGCTTGACCATAGTATACAAATATCAGTTATTTAGTTATCAGATTTCAGTATACATATTATATTCAGAACATGTTATATGATTGGTTATGCATCTTAAATATTTAGAGATATCATGCAACCTCAGTATCTAAAGATTTCATGTATTTTATTCAGTATTTCATGCTATATATTCAGAAAGTTAATACTCATGCTTATAAATCCATGCATGTAAGCCTACCTCATTTAGCAGACCAGTACATTCAAAGTACTGATCCTATACGCTTTTTTTGCGCTATGATGTACCATATCATAGGTTCGGATTCTCAGTTCCCGGATCACGCATAGATCTTCCAGATTATCAGTCGTATCAAGGGTGAGTCCTCATATTGAGGATAGACTATATTTATTTTCATGCTTTCAGTTTAGTAGTTAGTTAGGGTTAGTTGGGGCCTGTCCTATCAACTCTTATTTAGTCAGTTTTAGAGGCTTTCAGACTCTTCAGACAGTCAGTCAGTTGTTTTTGTCTTATCAGTTTTCAGATAGTCATTTTTTGGTAGCTGTTTTCCATATTCATGATTCAGAAATGTTTTAGTATTTAAAACCTTATGGTATATTCAGATATTCTGTACATTTTATTTTGTTGTTATTATTCAGTGCTCATGGCAGGTACCAGCTTATGGTCCCTCAGGAATGTAAGCACCGTGTGGCGCCCAGGGTATACTCTTGGGGCATTACAACTTGCTTATCAAAAATCTCCATTGTGACTTCCTCATAAAACAAGGAATCCAAAATATCAACATCCTCCATCAAAAAAACTAAAGAAGGATCACACACACACTTCTTCAACATAGACACATGGAAACTGTGATGAATAGAAGCCAAACTAGTGGGCAACTCTAACTCATAAGCAACATTCCTAACTCTCCTTAAAATTTGATACAGACCAATATGATGGGGATTGAGCTTACCCTTCTTCCCGAACCTTGTCATTCCTTTCATAGGAAAAACTTTCCAGAATACCAAATAACTAACCTCAAACTCTAACTCTGTTCTCCTTACATCCACATAATACTTTTGACTACTCTAAGCAGTATTAAGTCTTTGTACACAAACCAAATTAGGGACTTGTTGTGATAGGCATCCCAAGTCTAACCTGGATTGGGGACCACCTCCGATACCCAACCTTACCTCCAAACACATACCCTGAGTCGAATGAATTTTTAATATATAACAAAATAGCGTATTTGTAGATATACTCACTTTGGGATAGGTCTATTTCCTAAACCAACCCAACCATGTCAATCCGTCCAATAACCAACGAAACCAAGACAATAACCCAATATGTTTTTATATACAATAAAAAAAAGAAACAATCACAAATCAAATATAGTCCACTGATGTCAGCCCTAATACCAATACTAATGCCAAGGCTGACACTGCTGTTGATACCGCTCATACAAACCAATAGTTGACCCACAAAGCCTCTAACTAAAGTAAAACAATATCTGATCTGGATATGCCCCCGACCATAGCCAAAACCATAGTTTATAAAATAAAAAAAGTATGTAAGGACATCCATGACATGAAATAGAGCCTTTCGGAATATGGAAGCTTACCACTATAATCAAACACAAGTTGATCCCAAATTCAATCACTGAAAAAGAAAAGTAGAATGGTTGGTTCCTACATCGCATGGGGATAGAACACCCGAAGATGGGTTAGAGGGTGAATGCTAGAATTCACTCATGATAAGGATAAAATAATGCTGACCTATAAAACCAAGTAAACAACCATATGCACACTCAACCATACATATATATATATATATGTCCGTTTCGGGAGAGAAAATCGGGCTCTGCTTTCCTTAAAACCATTAACCTATGTATTTGTAGCTTAACCGTCCTAGAACCACCCATGAGCTATATTGTTCAAGTGTTACCCCCTGAATGGGCCCGTATGTGAGTAGCCGCCCGAACCAGAGAGACCATAGGAGTAGGGGATTCCGATGTGCACTTCACTCTTCATGATACATATATACAAATGTAACTTAGAGGATTCCTGTGTACCCCATAAGTATTATATATATGGTCTCCATGATCCATCCTTATGTAGGCAAACATGAGTTTCCAGTGTCCGTCCATTGGACTCACACCTTCATAATTAGCTATCACACCCCACCTTTATTGCCTAATTAAAACCATTATCACACAACTAAATAACCAATTTATTTATTATTAACCAGGACTATATATAAGTAGTGGTATCATCATATCGACCATAGCTTGCAAGAAATGTCCTTAACCGTTCTCTTCAAAGAAGGGATTCCTATGTACCCATAGATTACATTATTAAGTTGCTTGGGGAATTCCCATATACCTCGTAAGATGATTATTATTAAGTTTGCTTGGGGGATTCCCATGTACCCCACAAGTGTATTCAATTCATCCATAACCAGGACCACGAAGACCTTATTATTTACCCATTAAAGACCATCCAAACCAGTTTGGGTTCCATTACTACTTTATACCATGCAAAGTTTTCAATGAAAGTTCAATAATATAGTAAAAACATTCTTATAGTCATTTTATCAAACATGTTGAGGGCATATAGTTTTCAAAACCAAAACCAAGTACCTATTAAAATTCCTATTCAACCACATGTTCAAACAACCATTAAAATATGAAAACCATGATTAAAATATGGGGAAAACATAACCAAATCATTTATAACCAAAACCCCTAACATATATTCAAACCCAAAACCATACCACAATTATGCCATAAAAACCATACATTAAAAGTGCCTTTAGTTGGGACTAACAATAATGGAGGAGTAATATACCTTGGATTACAAAGATGATGGAGATAAACCACCTTGTAAGCCCTAAATTGACCTTATTAAAGAAACCCTAGCCTTCCATGATCCAAGAGCCTTGAGAGGATTTGAGAGATTTTCTAAGTGATAAAGATTAGAGTAATAGAGTAAATGATGTCCCAAGAGTGTTATAAGTCGTTGGGCATTAAGAGGTCAAAAGGGGAAATGTCTTGATTACCCCCAACTTAAACTGTATAAAACTCCCATATAAGGGTACGACTACCTCCCTGAACTGTACCCTAGGTTATGAGTGGTATCCTTATCTCATACCCTAGGCCTCCCTTTACACCCAACACTATCTAATATACGAACACCAATGCCAATCCGTACCCAACCATATGACCAGTACCCTTAATCCCTACCTTAGGCAGAATAGACTCTTCTAGTTTAAAATAGGGCAACATACGATTGGCATCATACCACTAGTACCCTAACATACGACTAGTATGATCCATTCGTACCTTAGACATAAACCAAACAACCTACACTTGTTAATATATGACTAAGGCCCACCAATATTATCCTATCATATGACTAGTACCCCCTAGTCGTATGATGTCCAGAAGCCAAAAACTCAGGAAATTTCTAAGGATCAAAACCCAGGGTGTTTCAATTCTCCCCCACTTGGATCATTCATCCCCGAATGATGTAACAAGGCAGTAAAAGCATGATTTACACCCTAAAACCTTAACTATAACCTTTTACTAAGTAAGAAAACAAATATGCAAGGAAATATATCTTTCCTTTAAAAAAATTTGAAAACAAAAGTATGATGACGAACACTTACCTTCCGCATGAATCCCGAGAGCATAAAATAGGAATAGATATTTGAACTTCATGTCCTCTTCCGCTTACCAAGTAGCCTCTTCCACCTTGTAGTTCCTCTATAGAACCTTAACCGAGGCCGCATCCTTGGTTCGCAATTGACAAACCTGTCAATCTAAGATCTTAATTGGGATTTTTTCATAAGATAAAGAATCTAATATACCTAATCTTTTAAAGGAAAAACCGATGAAAGATTACCTATACACCTTCTCAACATAGAGACATGGAATACTAAATTAATAGAGTTCAAACTAGAAGGAAACTCCAACTCATATACAACCTTACCAACCCTTTGTAAAACTAAGTAAAGACACATATTTAGGGACTGAGCTTCACATTCTTCCGAAACTGTATTACTTTATTCATGGGAGACACCTTTAGGAACACCCAGTCCCTAACCTCAAACTCCAAGTCCCTTACCTCATATTCACATAGGAATTTTAGCAACTTTGGGAAACCTTAAGCCTATCCCGAATCACCTTTACTCTCTCCATCACCCGGTAAACTAAGTCCGACCAAACATATTTGCCTTACAAAGATTGAACCACCCAATAGGAGATATGCACCTCCTACAATACAATGCCTCAAAACGAGCTATCCCAATTATAGAATGGTAGATATTATTGTAAGCAAACTCTATAAGAGGTAGATGCTCAACCCAATTACCACCATAGTAAATCACACACGCATGAAGTATATCCTTAAATGTCTGAATAGTCTTTTCTGATTGCCTATGCGACTACAGATGGAAAGCAGTACTCAGACTAACCTTAGTCCCTAACCCTTTTTGAAATGACTATCAAAGGTGAGATGTAAACTCGTTCCACGAGCAGAGGTAATAAAAATAGGTACCCCATCCAGCTTCACAATCTTATGAAGATACAAGCTCAGATAATCCTTAGCCAAAAAGTTAGTCCTCACAAAATCATATTGATTTTGAAACCGAGGGAGACCGATAAGAAAATCTATGTTAATTTCTTCCTATTTCCATTTCTGCAATTAAATTTCTGTATACAAGCCTTTGAGCCTCATGTTCTCAACTTTCACTTGTTGACACACCATATATTTGGCCATAAAATCAGCCACTTCCCTCTTCATACCACTCCACTAATGAATCTCCTTGAGATCATGATACATATTTATAAAACCGTGATGAACAAAATAGCAAAACTCATGCTCCTTGTCCAATATTCTTTCTTACGACCCATCAACATTAGGAACAAATAATCTCACTTAGTACCGTAAGGTACCATCACCACTAATATCAAATACTATCAACCTTTTCCCTACTTATATCACCTTTCATCCTCAATAAGATAGGATCTAACATCTACTTCTGCTAGATTTCAGCACCAAGAGATGACGATGCCACCTTCTGAACGAACACACCACCATCCTCAAAGTCCAAGAGGCAAACACTAAGGTTAGCCAAATGGTGAATATCCTCACCCACTCCCACTTTTCGTTATCCACATAAGAAGAACTCCCAATGTATAACCAATTAAGAGCATTAACAACTACATTAGCTTTACCTGGATGGCAGTGCAGACTCATTGCATAAGCCCTAAAAAGATCAAACCATCTCCTTTGCCTGAGGTTAAGCTCTGTCTAAGTGAACACATACTATAGACTCTTATGATCCGAGAAGATGTCCACATGCACTCCAAGGAAATAGTGCCCATATTTTCAATGCAAACACCACTTCTAACATCTTTAAATCATGAGTAGGATAATTCCTATTATGTACCTTCAGTAGTCGAGAAGCATACGCTATAACCTTACATCCTACGTAAGAACATAACCAAGTCCCACTCAGGATGCATCACAGTAAACCACAAACCCGTCAGTGCCTTCAGGCAAGTCAAAAATTTGAGTTGAAGTTACTTTATCCTTTAGTTTCTCGAAACTACCCTCACAAGCATCAGAAAATAAGCACTTTACCCATTTTATATTCAATTTATTCAACAGGCCAACTATTGTCGAGAAACTTTCCAGAAGCCTCCTATAGTAGCTAGTTAAACCCAAGAAACTCTAAATATAGGTTGTAGTTGTGGGTCTAAGCAACTTCTTAACCACTACAACCTTTTGTGGATCCACCATAATCCCCTCACTAGATATAATATGACCCAAAAAAGTAACAACTTTTAACTGAATTCATATTTACAGTATTTAGAATACTACTATTGTTCTTTTAAAGTCTGCAACTCAACACGCAGGTGATTGGCATGATCCACCTTACTCTTATAGTACACCATAATGTTATCAATGATCACAATGAAAAATAGATCCAGAAACTGATGAAAGACCCTATTCATCAAATCCATGAATGTTGCAAGAGCATTGGTCAAACAAAACGACATTACCAAGAACTCAAAGTGCCCATACCTGGTACAGAAAATTATCTTAGGGTTATCCACCTCCCTAATCTTAAGATAATGATACCTAGAATGAAGATTAATGTAAGAAAAGAATTTGGCACACTGCAACTAATTAAATAAGTCATCTATCCTTAGGAGAGAATACTTTTTCTTAACTATCACCTTATTCAACTGTCAATAATCAATATACATTCGAAAAGAACCATCTTTATTATGCACGAATAACACCGGTGCGCCCCATAGGGACACACTAAGATGGATGAAACCCTTATCCAAAAGATCCTTATTTTTTCTTGAGTTCATTCAGCTCAGTTGAAGCCATTCCATAAAGAGGAATAGAAATTAGATCGGTGTCCGCAAAGAGTTCAATCATAAACTTAATCTCCCTATTCGGAGGAACACCAGGAAAGACATTAGGAAACTCATTCACCACCAGAACTAAAAGAAAAAAAGGACCCTCTAAGTTAGAATCTTTAACCCAAACTAGATGATAGAGACACCCCTTGGAGATTAATCTTCAAGCTCTAAGATATGATATAAACTTCCCCCAAGAGCTAGGGAATAACCATCCCACTAAATAACCGGTTCACCAGGGAACTTAAAGAAAACCTTATGGGTCCGACAATCTAGGGATGTATAGAATGAATGTAACTAATCCATTCACAGAATAACATCAAAATACACCATATCTAGCTCATACAAATCTACCAAGTCTCCTTACTGCCAACAGATAACACACACCCCCTATAGACTCTTTTAGCAATCAAAGAGTCACCTACTGGGTAGAAATAGAAAAAGGATCTAAAACACACTCTAAACCAAAACTAAAATGCACAGCCATAAAGGGAGTCACATAAGAAAGAGAGCACCCTGGATCAAGTAAACAATATACATCAGAGAAAATATTTGCAACATACCAATCATGATGTTAGGCGATGTCTCAGATTTCTATCGGGTAGTGAGAGTATAAAGATGGTTTCAACCTGTGCAGAAACTAGATAGTACACCCTTTAGTGCTGGAATAAAAAATGAAGAAATCAGAAAATTATTTTCTTAAGAAGCGACCTTATCAACAGAATAATTCCTAAGCATATGGCATGGCTGACTACATTCAAAGCACTTGTCCCTCCCCTCATCATAGAAACCCTGATGCAACCAACCACAAACCCTAC
>NC_061122.1:178985449-179064995 GCF_002878395.1 Capsicum annuum | reverse complement strand
TATTGGTTTTGGTAGTGGTGTTGGTGGTATTGGTGTTGATGGCATTGGTATTGGTATTAGTGTTTTGGTATTGGTGGCATTGGTATTGGTCTTGGTGTTGGTCCTGGTGGTATTGGTGGCATTGGTATTGGTATTGGTATTGGTGTTAGTGGCATTGGTATTAGTGTTGGTGGTGGTGTTGGTGTCATTGGTATTGGTGTTGGTTGTGTTAGTATTGGTGGTGTTCGTGTTGATGGTGTTGGTGGTCTATCTATTGAAATAGGTTGAACGTCTATTGGGATATATTAAAATATGGCTTTAAATAGATTCCCTATTTGTTGCAACAAATATTTTAGTTATTGCCATAAAACAAACTAGTAGCAAGACTGTTTTGATCTCTTCCAACAGGTTGTTCATCTGTTACAACAGATGGTGCATCTGTTGTAACAGACGATTCATCTATTCCAACTGATAGTGTCATCTGTTGGAATATTTTTTGCAATGTGATGTGTAAACATTTATTGAATTTTGCCTTACCTTTGTTTAAAAATCATACAGACATCAATTGTAATGTATTTTTGTTTTTCTTTTATTTGTAGGTAAACAAATATCTTCCCAAAGAAAAGAAATTGAAAGTGGATCAACTTCTGACCACCCAACAAAAAAGGCTAGAGTACAGATGGATATGGAGGAGCTTCCTGAATAATCTCAGTCAGGAAAAAGTAAAGCTGAGGAAAGTTATGAAAATGATGTTGAGGGAGGTGGGAAAGGGTCTGTATAGAGTGGTGAGGAAAATAAAAGTTAGAAGAAAAAAAAAGAAGATAAACAAGAAGAGGAGGAGTAGAATGTGAGATAATGATAATGCATCACCAATGGGACGTGAATTAAGATTGAAATCCCAGCATGATCCTATCAAAACTATTAGTATTGACAGGTTCCAAGTTAAGATGCTGATGAATAACCCTGTAGAACTAACTGGTGATTTTGTAGTTAAATCTCAGTTGGGGAAATCTTTTGATGAATTTAGGAATACTATGAAGAAGAAAAAAATAGAGGATTTTTTTAAAAAAAGATGCTTTGTACCCTTCTTAAGCTGCCTGAGAACAACAATGCCCGTTTCCAAATAAGCATGGCATATGCTCTTCTCAAGCATAGGATCAAGTACATGGGGGATGATAAAGATTTTAAGGAGGAGAGCAAAATAATGG
The DNA here is from genome assembly GCF_002878395.1 of Capsicum annuum. Classification (NCBI taxonomy): domain Eukaryota; kingdom Viridiplantae; phylum Streptophyta; class Magnoliopsida; order Solanales; family Solanaceae; genus Capsicum; species Capsicum annuum. The sequence continues at coordinate 179,063,808 of NC_061122.1, read as the reverse complement.
ATGAAATCTAGATCAACTACTGTGGCATGCCAGTTTGTTTTGGCATGAAAGAGTTTGCCATAGTGACAGGCTTGAGATGTAATCATCCTAAAGAACCACTGATCAAGGAAACACTCCACAAAAAGTCCAAGGCAAGCAGGAAAACCAAACCACTACCACCAAACAAAGGCAAGACATTGTCCAAGCAACCACCCACCAAAACCAATAAACGTAAGGAAAAAATTAATAAGTTGTTGGACATTATTGGACGTGTCTACAAAGCCACGATGTTGTTATAAAAAATCAAGGATAAATCCATACCAAAGAAGTATAAAAAACAATTGTGCTTAGTTTGGTTTGACCATTTCATTATATTGGCAAGAGACGTCTACAAAGTCATTGAAGATGATTTGTTGGAGCTTGTACAGGATTTGGGGAAGTTTAACAATTATCCCTAGGGATATGATAGCTACAAGTTGACTGTCAAATATTTATTGACAAATCTGTCTCAAAAGATGATCAACTTATATGGATTTCCTTTGGATTTCATGGTAAATATCACTATTTGTTTACTCTTACATTAGTTTATATTGAATAATTATTATGACTTTTTTTGTTTGCTTCCTGTTTACATTTTTTAGCCTTGATAATTTAAAGCCATTCCTCCCTTCATATAGTAGGTCAAGTATTATCGAATGAGGTTTCTTATCCAATGATCGTTAGGTGGTTGGCTGCAAAGGGCAGCACAAGAATTAAGGGGGTTGATCTTTTTAACCCTATAGATGATAAAGTAAGTATTCTTTCAAGTAAAATAATTTAACTTAAAGAAAGACATTGAAACATATGATTCATATGTTACAACAGATTGGTAATCTATTGCAATTTATCTCAACAAATTCCTATCTGGTACAACAGGTTAGTAATCTGTTGCGACAGATGATTTATTTTTCACAACAAATTACCCATCTGTTGCTTTGGTTCTCTGAACCTGACTTAACAAATTATCCATCTATGACAACTTATGCAACAAATGGTAATCTAATGCAATAGATGGTTAATCTGTTGCCACATATGAATTATCCATTGCAACATAAAGATCATCTGTTGGATAAGTTGTCCGTGTTAACCTATTACCCAATTGACTGTAAATTATTATTTGATTTCAACGTATCTATCTTTTTTTAGGTTGTGCATCTGTAGATTATGCCTACTGAGCAGGAGTTAGGGGTGACTTCTTTTATTACCCTAGGTCTTATTGATACAGTAGCAGACCCAATGGTGGAGTTAATAAAGAAGAAATTGGCTGTAGCAATAACCATAAGAAGAGCAGTTAGGTAAGGTCAGCCTAATGTTAAGGCTCTTCATAACCAACCTGCTGTAATAGATTTAGGTGCTGCTTTTAGGGGTGTTGCTGGTGTAGTTTTTTATGTTGGTGGCAGCCATGCTGATGCTGCTGATGCTTCCAGTCGTGATGATGAGCATGTTGATGCTCAAGAAAAAATATGTTTAAAATTACCCCTTACAGTGGTACCTCTTACCCCTACAGTGGTCCTTCTCACCCCTCTTCATCCTTATGTTCTTATTACAAATGCAAATAGTGCATCGACAGACAGGATAAACTCTTTGAAAAAATAGATACACTCACTAATGCTGCCGAGGAATTGAAATCCAAGAGGGGCGTCATACCATCCTAGAAGGTGAGAGAGCCATAGACTCCTACAGTGGAGGTTAGGAAGCAAAAAAAGCAATTAAACATACACTCTCAAATATGAAACCAAAAAATATTGCAATTCCTCCTCCTCCAAAAGTTGATGAAGTTCAGGGACCAAAGAAGAAAGTGGACATATACGGGGAACTTGACGCCAAACAGTAGGGTGTTCTGAGAAAGACCATAAATTCCAAGAAACACCCAAAAACCTTCACCATGAATACCTTTTACCCTCATGACTTCAAGAAGATGACAGATATGGAAGTGTTGTACGTGGACATAATAAGTTTACTTTTCCTAATCTAGCCTTCTAATCTACTCTACGAAGAAGAATCTACGCAACAAATGTGTCATCGATTGCAATAGTTGTGTGTTCTAGTGCAACTGGTGGTGGTTTTGTTCTAATAATTTACCCATCTATTGCATAACCTGCATTATATCAATAATCTATTAATAGATTCAGATAACCCTATGCAACAGATGGGCCATCCTTTGCATCTTTCCACTTTATTTTTCTTTTTTTAAATTACTAACCTATTTAAAAATTGTCTTCTTATATCACAGTATATTGATGAAATTCTCTGCCTCATGAGGGGCAGACAATTAGCGTACTAGGATGCTTATGATGCTGGCAATAAGATAATGGACCTCAACTTCTAGAATAATTTCAAGGATAGATACGACGAGCTCATTAAGTTAGCCTTAACTCCTGGTAGCCCAGGATTTGATTCATTAGTTTTGTGGTTCGAATGAGATGAAGATATGATTAATTATGTTAGAGTAAAGAGGCCATATCCACACGGCAAGGACTGGACCAAGGCAAAGAGAATTCTTGAAGTCATGAATGTGGAGGTAAAACATTTTCAAGCTTTTGAGATACTACTCAAGGATGAAATGATGAAGGTTTATGACTGCAACTTACCTGTCTTTGATAAGGACAATTTTTTACCAAGATGCAACAACTATTGGACTAGTTCACCAACTTGTTGAGGTAGAGTAAACTGATGAATCATTTACCAGCAAAAGTATTGAGTGAAAGATGAGATTTTGAAGGTCGAAACCAGGATAAGGACCTTCCAAAAAATAAAATCGGTGCCGCATGCGGGTTGTACGCGCTTGAACATATCGAATGTTTGCTAACCGGCACAGAAATGACCAACTCAATGACCTTTCTTTACGATAATTCTATGGTAAGGACGGAAGAGGTTTGCGCTTATGGGGTAATGATTAAAAGGTTGGAGCCTGTGTATGTAAAAGAAGAAGATGTAGAAACACAAATACCATGAAAATTTTTATTTCAAATCACTTAACATGTAGTGACAATTTTTTATGTTTGATGAAAATTGAATTTTTATATTGCAATAGATTTTCTATCTGTTGTAACAGATAGTCTATTTGTTCTGACAAATTATTTTTCTGTTGTAATATGTTGGTCATCTGTTGCATTATGCAGATGTTTATATCTAAGTCTATCTATTGTAATAGATAGGTCATCTATTGTAACAAATCAAATAGTAGGAAAACCTGTTTGATAATTTCGAATAGATGACCTACATGTTAAAATATATGTCTAAGTCTGTTTGATAATTTCCAATAGATATGTCGTCTGTTGCAACAAATACATTATCTGTTACAATATGTGAATCTAGTATTCTATTTCAATTAATAAGTTCAAATCTAAGGATAAAATAAAATTCATAGACAAAATAAAATAAATCGAAGCCTTTAGAAATTACATGAAATAAATCAACAAATAAATGAAATGTAAAAAAATTATTTTGGGTACAGATGATCTACTCAAGAAATAAATCAACAATTTAAGTTTTAGTGCCAATAATTCCTAAGGAGAGGTTATTAACTTGACAAACTCAAGCTATAAATATTTACTCAATATGGACAAGTTGTTCTCATCCGTTGCTATGAAATTCAGCTTCGGTCGTCGTAGAGGTACTATGAAATTCAACTTCGGTCATCGTTGATCTTTAATGTCGCTTGTATATGGTTTTTGAGCTTTCACTTCTCCATATTTCCATAAAAGAGTAGATTATATTTTACGAAGTAATCCAACATCAAGTCCATCATTTGGTAATCCATTGCTCAAATACTCGGCGTAAGCAGCAACAAAAAAACCACAATCCCTGCATTTGTAAAAATCGGATAATATATGTCTTGTAATTAGTGTAAGCATTGTGAAATTTATGAAATGAAACAAAATCATGATACTTGAAGGCTACCAATGGGTTGTTGAGAAATTCCCTCAACATATTTTACATCAAATGGATTACCCATTTTATCCCGGTATGCTTCAATCACCGACCAATCAGTATGAACCTTTTGGTCCAAAAAGCCACTTATATCAAGATATGTAGGCAATATTTTGGCCAACTTTTGTATCTCAAATGATGGCCCAAAACATCTCCTTCCCGACATCGAGTCGTAAACTCAGATATGGCTTATTTTTAGAATGACGACAACCAACACCCATTAGAATTCATTAAGGTAAGCCAACTGGAATGCTAAAATCTTTAAAGATGTTGATTAAGCATTTTTTATTTTGGAAAACTTCTAGCTGTTGTTGACTATACCTATCGTAGACATTATTGATATAAACTTTGTGCAAATAATTTTCTGTCGTATATCTGTATTGTTCTTGTGTTTGCAAATTGACCTTCTTTCGAAGGTAGTAAATAGTGACATGAATGTGCTACACATATTATAAAAAATTTCTGACAAGACCCGAACCAGGGCCTAATCGTGTCGGGTGCTTCAAGACCAACCAGGATCAAAGACCACCCCGAATACCTAACCATAATCGCCCTATACCTATGTCGGATGAATTTCGAACATATAACAAGATAGAAAAATTATAATTGAAAGACAATGTTAAAATCCATAACCATAACCATCCAAACCTCTAACCAAACACCCAACTAGTGTCAGCCCTAATACTAATACCAATGCCAAGGTTGAAACCGCCTATGCCCATGCCTATAGTAGTGACACAAAGCCTCTAATAAAAAATAAAGATCATCCGATTGGGACATGCCCCCGACCATTACCAAAACCAGATTCTAAGAAGAAAAAACAACATAAAGAAGTCCATATCATGAAATGGAGCCTTCCATAATATAGAAACTCACCACTTCAGTCTGAAACAAAGCTGTCCTCAAATATAATCACTGAATATGAGTAATAGCATAGCCAGTTACTGCATTGTGTGGGGATACAACGGCCAAAGATGGGTTAGCGAGTGAACGCTAGAATGTCCTCAAGAATAAGGGTAAAATAATACCAACATTTAAAATCAAGTAAGTAACCAAGTGCAATCATATCAATACATATATATATTCCATGTCGGGAAAGGAAATCGGGTTTAGCATGCATTTAAAATCTTAACTTGTGTCGTGTAGCTTAACCGTCCTAAAACCACCCACAGGCTATATAGGTCCAGTGTTACCCCCTGAATGGGCCCAGTGTGTATAGCCAGATGAACTGGAGATATCATAGGGATCGGGGATTTCCGTGTAACCTTTGTCCTCTATGATACATATATATAACTTAGGGGATTCCTATGTACCCTATAAGTATATGGCCACCATGGCCAACCCTCATGTCGGCAAATATGAGTTTCCAGTGTCTATCCATCTAACTCACACCTTTATGGTCAGCTATCACACCCCGCCATTATTACCCAATTAAAACCTTCAGCACATAATCAAACCACCAATTCCAAGAGTTAATTACCAAGGCATTATGAATTAGTATTGTCATACCGGCTATAGCTTGCAAGAAATGTCATTAGATAACACTTAGGGGATTCCCATGTACCCCATAGGATTTCTAATCAATCAAAACTATGGCCACCAAGGCCTTTCCAAATCATTTAATTCAATCAAATCAATTTAGGTTCCATTATTATATTATGCAATAAAAAGTTTTCAACAAAATTCAAACTATATGACAAAACCATTCTCATAGGCATTTTAACAAACATATTGAGGGCATAGAGTCCCAATAGTGTTTTAAGTCATGGGGTCAAGAAATGTTAACAGGTGAAATGTCCAAAATACCCCCAACTTAAAATGTAAAATCACTGTAGGAGGGTACGGTTTGGACGTCTCACTTGTATCCACATCTTATGAATGGTACCCTCCAATCGTAACTTGATCAGAAGGCTGGACATCATATATTGTCCACCATATGACTCCCCTTTCCTAAATCATACCCATACCATACGACTAGTACCCTCAAACTATATGCAAGATAGAATCAAAGAGGTTGGACACTGGACAACATATGAATTAGACTATACCACTCGCACCCTCAACGTATGACTCATCACCACCAACTCATACCCACAACAGAAACTTACCCACTAAACACAAGACAATATATGGCATAGGTCACCTAATTGTAACCTCACCATACAATAAGTATGGTGAGTAGTATGATGATTAAAAGGCTCAAGACTCAGGAAATTTCCCAAGGTCAAAACCCAGGGTGTTTCAACTCTCTTCCACTTGGATCATTCATCCCGGAATAATGGAATAAGGTAGTACAAGCACGATTTACCCCCCAACACCCTTTTTCCAACCTTTAACCAAGTTAGAAGACAAAGATGTAAGGAAATCAATCTCCCTTAACTAAGTTAGAAATTAAACATATGATGAAGAACACTTACCTTCCGCACAAATTTCCAGAGTAGAGAAAAGAAACAGATACTTAGACTTCATGTGCTCTTTTATTTTCCATGTAGCCTCTTCAACCTTGTGATTCCTCAATAGAAGCTTGACCAAAGCTACATTCTTGGTCCATAACCGACGAACCTGCCAATCCAAGATCTTAACGAAGACCTCCTCATAAGACAAGGAATCTGAAATAACAATATCCTTAATAAGAACGATTTAAAATGGATCACCCATGCACTTTCTCAACATAGATACATGGAACACCAGATGAATAGAGCTCAAACTAGAAGGCAACTCTAAATCATACACAATATCGGGGAATGAGCTTCCCCTTCTTACCTAACCACATCACTTCCTTCATGGGAGATACCTTCAAGAATACCTTTTCCCCAACCTCAAACTCTAACTCATTTTGCCTTACATTCGCGTAGGACTTTTGGTGGCCTTAAGCCTATCTCGAATCACCTTCACTTTCTCCATGTCTAGGTGAACCAAATCCGAGTCAAACATATCCGCCTCACCAAGCTCGAACTACCTAATAGTAGATATATCTTCTACCATATAATGCTTCAGATGGAGCCATCCCAATGCTAGAGTGGTAGCTATTATTATAAGCAAACTCTATAAGAGGCAACTGCTTAACCCAACTACCACCATAGTCAATCATCCAAGCACAAAGCATAACCTCCAATGTCAGAATAGTTCCCTTCACTTTCCTATCTGACTACGGGTGGAAAGTAGGACTCAGACTAACCTTAGTCCCCAACCATTTCTAAAAAGACCACTAAAAGTGAGATAAAAACTACGTATCGCGATATGAGATGATAGAAATAGGTACCCCATGCAACTTCACAATTGATCCTCATAAATACAGGATCTAACACTAGCTTCTTTCAGCACCAAGAGACGACTGCACCACTTTTTAAATGAAAACTCCACTATCCTCAGAGTCTGGGAGACGAACCCAAGGTTAGCCAAATAGTGAATATCCTTTATCAACTCCTGATTCTCCTTATCCACATGAGCTAGAATCCCCATGGACAACTTGCTAAGAGCATCTGTAACCATATTAGCTTTATCTAGATGGTAGTAAAGACTCATGTCATAATCCTCGAGTAGCTCAAGACATCTTATTTGCCTGAGGTTAAGCTCTTTCTGAGTAAACTCATATTATATGCTCTTATGATCAGAAAAGATATCCACACACACTCCATACAAATAATAACGCCAAAAATTGAATGGAAATACCAAAGATAATAATTCCAAGTTATGAGTTGGATAATTCATCTCATGCACCTTCAACAGTATGGAAGCATAAGCTATCACCTTTGCATGCTGCATCAAGACTCAACCAAGCCCAACATTAAAAGAATCACAATAGACCACAAACCTATCCGTGCCTTTAAGCAAAGCGAGAATTGGAGTCGAAGTTAGATTATCCTTCAGCTCATCAAAACAACCCTTACAAGCTTTAGACCACAAGAAATTTACCTTCTTCAAAGTCAACTTAGTCAATGGGGCAGCTATAGAAGAAAAACTCTCTACGAACCTCATGTAGTAACCAACTAATCCCAAGAAGATTCGAATGTCGGTTGGAGTTGTAGGTCTAAGCCACTTCTTCACCACTACAAACTTTTGTGTATCCTCCATGATCCCTTCACTAGAAATAATATATCCTAGAAAAGGGAAAAAGTTCAACCAAAATTAATATTTTGAGAATTCGTCATACAACTGTTGCTCCTTTAAGGTCTGTAACATAACATAGAGTTGATCAATATGACCCCCTCGCTCTTAGAGTACACCAATATATCATCTATGAACAAATGATGAACAAGTCTAAAAATTGATGGAAGACCCTATTCACTAAATCCATGAATGCCATTAGGGCATTGGTCAAACCAAAAGATATAACCAGAAACTCATAATGCCCATACTGGGTATGAAAAGCAATCTTAGGGATATCCACCTCCCTAATCTTTAGCTAATGATACCTGGCTCTAAGATTAATTTTGGAGAAAAACTTAGCACCCTGTAACTGATCAAACAAATCATCTATCCTAGGAAGAGGGTACTTATTCTTTACCGTTACCTTATTCAAATACTAGTAATCAATACATATCCAAAGGGAACCATCTTTCTTACAGATAAATAATACCAGCGCACCCCATAGAGGCATACTAGGACGGATGAAACCTTTATCTAAAAGATTTTTTTGCTGCTTCATAAGCTCCTTCAACTCAGCCAGAGTCATTTTATATGGAGAAATAAAATTGGATAAGTGTCCGGAACAAGATAAATCCCAAACTCAATATCCCTATTAGGAGGAACACCAGGAAAGTCATAAGAAAGACCTCAGGAAATTCATTCCCCACCGAGATTGAAGGTAAGAAAGAACCCTCTAAGTTAGAATCTTTAACCTGGATATAATAATATAGACACCCCTTGGATATTAATAATTGAGATCTAAGATATGATAAAAACCTCCTCTTAGGAGCTAAGGAACCACCCTCCCATTCTATCATTGGCTTATTTGGGAATTTAAAGACAACCTTCTATGTCCGACAGTCTGGAACCACATAGCACGAGTACAACCAATCCATCCTTAATATGATATCGGAATCCACCATATCTAATTCAAATAGATCCACCAAAGTCTCTTTACTACCAACAGATACCACACACCCCTATAAACTCTTCTAGCAATCACAGAGTCACCTACTAGGGTAGAAATAGAAAAAGGGTCTGAAATATACTAGGGATTAAAATAAAAATGCACAACCACAAATAGGCTCACACAAGAGAGAGTGAACCCCAGATCAAGTAAATAGTACATATCATGGAAAAAGAGTTTTAACATACCAGTCACGTCATCATGCAATGCCTTAGACTCCTGGTGAGTAGTGAGGGTATAGAGACAGTTTCGACTAATGCCAAAGCTAGATGGTGCAACCTTTAGTGCCAGAGCTGAAGAAGAGGAAACTGGAACCTTGTTTGCCCCAGAGTCAACCTTACTAATAAGATATTTTCTCAGCATATGCCCTGGCTAACAAGTAGATCGGATATGGATCCTATAAGTAAAGTGTGTCCCATAAACATTGTCCCTAGTTGGGATAGAGGAGTTTTTGTGAGCTTCAGATCGTCGAAGCATGATCTAAAAAGCAAAAAAATAGGAATTACATAAGAATTCAGGACTTAGACTCTACAGCTTGAGAACAAAACACAAGAAAGAGAAACATTCCTAAATTCTTTATAGCCTCTGCCTTATGAGTATGGCACACTACATATCCTTAAAAGAGACTCTACTCAACACAGCTTTATGGACTCCCAATTGACCCATGAACCTAGGGATCTGACACTAATATGACATAATCTAACCCAGGGCCTAGTCATGTCGAGTGCCTCAATCCCAACTAATATTTGAGATTAAAACCACCCCAAATGCCCAACCATAATCTCCCTATACCCTGTGTTAGATGAATTCCGAACATATAAAAATATAGAACAATTATAATTGAAAGACAATGATAAAATCCATAACCATAACCATCCAAACATCCAATCAGTGTTAGCCTCAACACCAATACCCATGCCAAGGCTGACACCAATACTTACATTACCCATGCCCATAGTAGTCACACAAGGCCTCTAACCAAAAATAAAGAACATTCAGTCGGTACATGCCCCCGACCATAGCCAAAACCAAAGTCTAAGAAACAAAAAAACATAAAGAAGTCCATATCATGAAATAGAGCCTTTTAAAGTATGGAATCTCACCACTTCAGTCTAACACAAAGCTTTCTCCGAATTTAATCACTAAGTAGGAGGAGTAGTATGGATGGTTCCTACTTCACATGGGGATATAATGCCCGAAGATGGGTTAGCGGGTGAACGCTAGCTACTCAGGAATATGGGTAAAATAATGCCAACATTAAAAACCAAGTACACAACCAAGTGTAATAACATTCATACATATATATATATTCCATGCCGGGAAAGGGAACTAGGTTTAGCAAGCATTTAAAATCTTAAATTGGGTTGTGTAGCTTGACCATCCTAAAACCAACCCATTTCATAGGGGTCAGAGATTCCCGTGTACTCTTTTCCCTCCATAATACATATGTACAAGTATAACATAGGGGATTCCTCATACCCCATAAGTATATGATCACCATGACCAACCCTTATGTCGCAAACACGAGTTTCTAGTGTCTGTCTATCGGACTCACACCTTTCCAATCAACTATCACACCTCGCCATTATTTCCTAATTAAAACCTTCAGTACATAACTAAACCACTAATTCAAAGAGTTAAGTACCAAGGCATTATAAAGTGGTATCATCATACTTACTATAACTTGCAAGCAATGTAATTAGACAACACTTAGGGGATTCCTATGTACCCCATAAGATTTCCAATCAATCAAAACCATGGCCACCAAGGCCTTTCCAATTCATTTAATTAAATCAAACCAATTTAGGTTCCATTACCATATTATGAAATGCAAGGTTTTCAATAAAAGTAAAACAATGTGACAAAATCATTCTCATACACATTTTAACAAACATATTGAGGGCATATAGTTTCCAAAACCAAAACCAAGTACCAATTTACCATTCCCATGTAACCACATGTTCAAACCATAATTATAACATAAAACCATAAGGAAAATATGGGAAAACATTATCAAACCAAGAATAACCAAAACCCCCAACACGTATTTCAAAACCCAAAACAATATCAAAATTATGCCATGAAAACCATTAAGTAAAACATTTTTTTAGTTTGAACTAACAATGAGGAAGGAGTAACATGCCTTAGCTATGAAAGAAGATAGAGAGATTTACTCTTTAAAGCCCCTAATTGAATCCCCTTGAAAAAACCCTAGCCCTATCTTGAACTAAAATCTTGAGAAAGATTGGAGAGTGTTTAAAGTATTTTTAATTGAGAATAATAGGGTAAATGAAGTCTCAATAGTGATTTAAGTCGTGTGGTCAAAAGAAGTTAAGAGGGGAAATGTCAAGAATACCCCCAACTTGAAGTATAAATATCACAGCAGGAGGGTACGATTCGGAGCTCTCACTCGTACCTACATCATATGAGTGGTACCCTCCAATTATACATTGATCAGAAGGTTGGACATCACACACTATCCACCTCACGAATCTTTTTACCCAAATCGTACCCATACCGTACAACTAGTACCCTCAAATCATATCCAAGAAAGAATCAAATAGTTTGGATATTGGAAAATATACGAATTATGGACTATAACACTCATACCCTTAACATACGAATCATTACCACTAACTTGTACCTACAAGAGAAACTTACCCACCACACACTGAATAACATATGAGATAGGTCACCGGACTCGTACCCTCACCATATGACTAGTATGGTGAGTCGTATGATGATCAGAAGGCTCAAGACTCAAGAAATTTCCCTGGGTCAAAACCCAGGGTGTTTTAATTTTAGATTACATGAAAATAAAATTAATACATTGATACAATGAAATAAAGTATTAACAGTAAGATGTATTTCATTTAAACCTCGATATTTTAATTGTTTGGGCTATGACATCAAATAGAACCAATTTTTTATTCTGGGATATGCAACAACAAAGTTGAACATATCAAAACCAATACCCGATTTGTTTACTTTGTAGTATTTGTCATTTTAGTTTTTGCATAATTTATATGTGTTAATGTCATGTTTTTACAATAAGAATTGTATATATTAATATCTTTAAAATTGATTTATGTACCTTTCGGCATGAAGCTTTAACAACCCATCGGCAATTTATTCTGAATAGTCCTTGAATAACTTCGTTAGTTTTTTTGGAGGTCCATCTGAGATGTTGAACCCTTCAAATGAGTAATTCTTCTGTTATTTGGGACTAACATGCTTAAATTTTTCTTCATCTTTGGAAGAAATTTATGGATTATCAACTATGATATTATGATGTTCAGCAGTAGTTTCTACTGTGAAATTCACCTAGAAAGCTAGAATTATCAATACTAGTCCCAAAGATACAAAAAAAGGATAACTCATATGTATTAGCAAATCAAACAGGTCTTCCTCATGTTTTAAATTATCCCAACATATTATCTATCTGTTACAACAGATGGATTATCTAATGGGATAAATTATAATAGGAGGATGACCTGCATGATAATTTCAAAAAGATTATCCATCTGTTGCAATGTATAACTCATCTTTTGGAAAAACTAAAATAGTAGGAATCTTGATTTGATTTTCCCAACAAATGACCCATTTGCTGCATCAGATAGGTTATTTGTTGGTATATTTAAAATAGTATGAGGACCTATTTGATTTCCTAAAACAGATGAGACATATAGTGCAACAGATAATGCATCTGATTCAATAGGTTAGCCAATTGTTGGAACAAGCTTTTTTTTGATTAGGCGTTGGGTAATTTTCTGCCTAAACCCCCCGTCATGTGCTTTGTCTTTATATTTTTACCCACTGCACGCATCTCCAAGATTGGATCATTATTTTAGAGGTTGGTGATTGTGCTAATAGTGGATTCCCCCTTAGGTTTAGTGTCAGACGTGCAATGACTAGACTCATTTGATTTTCCAAATCTTTAATAAAAACTAAATGGGATACAAAGATTCTAGAGAGTGAAATAAAGTCCTCTTTTAATTCATGGACCATTTTGTCCATTCCCTCAACTTTGTTCAAAATTTTTGCAAGGAGATCCTCCGTTCTAACTCTATCGATGTCAATGGAGCTGGACTCTGTGTTAGAATCATAATCATGATGAGGTGAGAAATAGCAATCTTTACACTCCTATTCCTTCCAAACTCTACTACCAACTGATTTATCCAACTTTGATTCCCACCTTGCCTACGGTAGGTCGGGTGGGAACCCTTCAAGGGGTTTACGAAATATCAAATTTCTTTGTCATCTTTGCCATGGGCTTTTGGTGGAGCACCCATGACATACTTGGGTAGGAGCTCAAGTTGAGTCAATATCTTTGCCATGGTTTCCTCTTGCTCTTCACCCCGCCTTTGTTGTTCCTTGCTAACCATGGGCTTGAATGAAAAGCCAGTGGAGATGTTGTAATCTTGGGTATGCCATTCCCAATTTTGATTAGTTACCTCTCTTAATATTTTTGTAGCTACATTAAAATGCAAGTTTAAGAAAGACCCTTCCGCCGCATTATTTACCACTATTTGGTTCAAAGGCTCGAATAACCGATAGAATATTTGAAGAAGCATCTTCCCCAAAATCTCATGGTTTGGGCATTGGGCTAACTTTTGATAAAATCCTTCCAACACTTCTTAAAGTGGTTCCCTGCTGCTTTTTCTAAAATTCACAATTTGATTGATGGACCTTAGAGGGATAAGAGTATTCTTCTAAGAAGATCCTTGTGAGTTCACTCTATGAAGTGACTGAGTTCGTAGGGAGTGAAAGAAACCACAACAATGCTTTGCCCGTTAGTGAAAATGAGAATAGACGGAGTCGAAAGGCCTCTAGAGTGGTGCATGGAATGTTAAATGGTTTTCACACCTACAAAAAGCTCCTTAAGTGAACATACGGGTCTTTATGCGCTTGACCTCCATATAGACCTTTTATTTGCAACATATAAAACATGTTACTATTTATATAGAACGTCCTGTCCCCATGATGAGGTGGGATACGGTTTTCACTCATATGACCCCTATCATTTAAGTTGATCTCTCCCTATGTATCATCGAATGGTTCCACATCTATTTATGAAAGAATTACCTAGAGAGGGTTAAAAAGAAACAAAAAAATAAAGTGACACATCGGATGCTCCAAAGTAAGAATAACACCAAACAAGTGAAGTATACATTTCACTCCTCGACAATGACACCATTTTGATAATGCTCAACTCACTCCCATATCGTAGGAGTAAGGCAGTCGTTGTCAAGTAACCTAATGTAAATCAGGATAAATCTCGAGAAGTAAATGCTATAGAGTTCAGACCTATGGGTATTCTAATGACTATAAGGTTATCCGGAGTGTTAAAGAAAATGAAATGTGTAATTAAATGGGGGGATTTGTTTGCAAACCTTTTTTTTCACTACTACCTTTAGCAAGAAATTAGTAAACGATATCTTTGATTTGAATTCAAGGTTTGGAGGAATTTTAGGATCATTTATCCTTAGAGGCAAAGCATGTGGGATAGTATTGGTTTAGTATGTAATTTAGTTGTTAATTAATGGATAGTATAAGTCGAAGATCATTGAGGTCAATCTTTCAATAAAACCCCAAAGATTTCACTCATTGGCTCTTTCGAGCACGTAACAAGTGTGGAGTGAGTAAAACCACCCAAAACCTCAACCAAGCATCCCTATTTCTAGGATGATACTCTTGACATGAATTACAATCCCTAAACACTTATTTCTAAGATTAATAAGGGTAGTAACCCATAGGCTTAGTTGTTCACCATTGCCTTGTCCCTCGATAACCCTCCTTCGAGGAAGTTATGGGTTACCTAATATTCACCTAAGTACCTCTTTTGAGAATGACAAAGGGTTTCTTGAGCTTGGAGCTTTTACCTATCAAACCCATTTGGAAATTTAGAGTTTTCACCAATCAAATCCCAACTCATAAGCTTAAGCAATGGTGAAACCCATACTCAACAACAAAAATCCATGCAAACACAACATTAACCATACACAATTACACACCAATTCAACATAATACCAAGACTAAATTACTTATCTACTAATGAAAAAAGTAAAGAGAAATATACTATGTGGGTCATTCAAAGAATCCATTCTTCATAAAAAAACTAAGCAATTAATCCTCCAAAATTAATTACATACTTTCCCAAGATTAGGGTTTCATGTCTTGAATTCCAAGATATCTTATGAGCTAAGCTATGCTAAAGAGGAAGAGGTTTTTACTTAAATATGGTTTAGGATGTGCCTAAGTGCTTTTACAGATCTGCCTCTAGGCCTATTCCTGCTTAACCGCGATCATGGACATCGGTCTGTGACTGCGACCTCATGACTATAGTTTTATGCTGCAATCACATATCTCTGACCATCTTGACTGACCACGGATAGAGGACCGTGGTCACGATAACCGAGGTTGATGTAGTACAGGTCTTCAGTTGCACTCTTCCTTACTCTCTTTTATCATTTTAAGCTCCAATCCACATCTTTTGGTCTTCTTAATATTATCCCTGCAAAGAGTGAATATTAGTGCATTTTCCCATAGATGTTGTCTCATTTATTCATTCAAAATAAGGTAATGTACACGAAAAATGAGTACGTATGAGTGGTAAGCTCACCATACATTAACACCCCCAACTTAAGACCTTTCTTGTCCTCAAGTGACACTACCACTTATTATGAGACAATTTTATATATACTCCCTCTTACTATTAATTCTATGATCATGAAGAGTCAAGCTTGATTGTGACCACCAAGAACTTTTCATAAAAGGGTAAATAGGCTTTTAATGACTCGATTCATCATAAAATAGAATAGTGAAGGGTGAAAAAAACTTTTGGGAGAAACTATGTGACAATTGCTAGTACTCTAAAAGTTACTAACATGTTGACTACGATCATTCTATACTTTCACTTGCCTTATTGTAGAAGATGAAAAAATCATCCACTTCACTAGTTCACATGCCTCCTCACTAGAAAGGAGAAATTAACACTCCTAGTTACCAATCATGCAACAAGGAATTTTAAGTGCAACCACTCACACTCTCAAGAAATTCTCCATGTTAACAAGTACCATGCCATAGGCTTGCCCTAATTTTCAATCACCACTACAATGATTACACTTGGTTGGAAATCTACAAAGGGCTTGTTGGGCTTGTAATGTGGGTTTAGGGTATGGAAGGATATCATTGTGGAAACAAATGGCTACATCCTTCCTTGAACTTCTACATCACATTTTTGCAAGTTTTTTCTTTTTCTCTATAACTATGGGCCACTCTCCTTGATTTATTTCTTTTACCATGCCTACTTTTTGCTTCCTTTGCTCACCCAACTTCTTTTATCTCATTTTCTTGTAATGTTAAATCTATTATTTCTTTGTTGGGTCATTTCCTCCCCTATTCACTTCTTTTTAAAACTTAGGGACATTAGGCATACGCTAACTCTTTATGGCACCAAACTTTATTCCTTCAATATTTTCCATCCCCAACTTTGGTTTTTTGTCTCAAATTACATTCTCAAGTTCAAGAAGGGTATAGTTTAAAAGAGGGATAAAAAGAATGGTTGATGGCTTGTAATGTGTTTTCCAAAGAAGGGTCCAAAGGCTCGAAGAGGGTGACTAGGGGTAACTCTTATGCATTGGTAAGCTCTTTAGGCTAAAGTGGACTTCCAAAATCACAAGATGGCCTATGATTATGTTACCAACCAAGCATTGTCAAACATTATCTTTGAAAGACAAAGAGGGCAAGTTCTAAATAGTACAAGTACTCATAAGATGGAGACAATTAACCTTACACACACGGCATGATAAAGTCATCAATGGAATTCAATTTTTCTACCCGCTCGAGACAAAGATGAAGTATTCATTATTTTTCCGAAGTCAACTTTTGAAGTCATAGGAAGAGGGAAAATTTTTGTCAGAAAGTTTATCACGCCTATGCCTTTGAATATTTCAAAGATTTCTAACGGAGGGGGTTGTTTTCCTTTGTATCTGCACCACATACGATTTGCCAATCATGGCAACCACCAAGTTATCATCTCACATTGAAGTTCCTTGTATGGGCGAACCACCATATGGTTACTCTGACTTCATAAATGGATCTTAATGCAACCCCAAAATAGAAATGCTAAAGGTACTCAGACTTCCTTTGCATTCTAAGGCCGTGATGCCAATCACGAAGGTAAAGCTCGTCTAAAGAAATTTAGCCTTAAATAGCCAACTCAGAACAAATTAGCTAATCCATACAATGTGAACACCATCAGTGTGCTAGAATATTACAACCCAAATAAAGATCATAATAAGAATTATTCAAAAGAACAGAAAAGTATGCAGCAATTTAAATAATACAAGCCCAAATGAAATTATTAAAGAAACACCCCAAATGGAAAATGTTTCAGTATCCCAACTGCATGAATAATCAAAACTAACAAAGAGATAAGGGTGCTCCCTAAAATGCTATTCTTTTCATATTTTGCTCCATCATCAATTATCTTGAGATTAGACCATTCCTGTATGTAAGAATTTGTGCAACATTGTAAGGAAATTAGGGAGATAGTCGATGAATCAACTAGACTCTATTCCCACAATCACAACCGATTGACCACGATCGCGGATAGACGGGTAGCTGTGATTGCTCCTGGGGACAGTGGTCGCGATAATCGAGGGCATGTCTGCTTCTCTATTTTTCCCCTATTTAGTGTTTCTTCACACTTGATGCTTATTATTTCTTTGATTTACTTTCCCTTAAAATTAGGCACACTTCTTTATTTCTAAGCTTATGCAAAGCTCTCCATAGTGTCACACATGCATGAGTTATTCACATACGAAAACTAACCATCAAAACTATAGAAATGTAATAAAAAAGATATGAGCCATCCTCGTGGTATTTATGGGTTGCGTCCCATACAATGCCTTAGTTATCATCGTAGCACGACATTAGCATGTATCAATTTATCAAGAAGGGTCTACAGGACCCTACTTATATAACTCTTCCTCCTCAATTAACTGACCAACAATGCTTTCCACCACTTTCTTCTCTTTGTCGATTAAACTTTGGGATAACCTTTATTTTGATCGTGCGTTGGGAAATTTTCTGCCTAAATCCACCATCATATGCTCTTCTCTATCTTTTTAACTACTATACACATCGCTAAGATTTGATCATCATTTTAGAGGTTGGTGATTGTGCTAATAGTGGATTTCCTCTCAGGTTTAATGTCTAGGCATGTGACGACTAGAACCATTTGATATTCCAACTCTTTAATAGAGACCGAATGGGAGACCACCATTCTAGAGGGTGAAATAAATTCCTCTTTTAATTCATGAACCAGTTTGTCCACTACCTTAATTCTGTTCAAAATTATTGTAAGGAGATCCTTCGTTCTACCTCTGTCGATGTCAATGGAGGTTGAATTTTTATTAAAATCCTAATCATGATGAGGTGTAAAATAGCAATATTCATGCTCCCATTCTCTCCATACTCGACTTCCAACTCAATTTATTCAGTGTTGATTCCCACCTTGCCTATAGTAAGTTGGGTGGGAACCCTTTGAGGGGTTTACAAAATACCATATTTCTTTGTCATCCTCTTACTCGTTTCCCCAATTTTGTTGTTCCTTGCTAACTTTGGGCTTGAGTGAAAAGCTAGTGGAGGTGTTGAAATCTCGAGTATGCCATTCTCGATTTTGATTAGTTACCTCTCTCAACTTTGTTGTAGCCACATTAAAATGCAAGTTTAAGAAAGACCCTTCAGCTACATTGTTTACCACTATTTGATTCAGAGGCTCGAGTGCCCGATAGAATATTTAAAGAAGCGTCTTCCCCAAAATCTCATGGTTTGGGCATTGGGATAACTTTCAATGAAATCTCTCCCATACTTCATGAAGTGGTTCCTCGCTACTTTGTCTAAAACTTACAATTTCATATCTTATTTGATGGACCTTAGAGGGATGAGAGTATTGGTCTAAGAAGATCCTTGTGAGTTCACTCTAGGAAGTGATTGAGTTCGTATGGAGTGAATAGAACCACAAAAATGCTTCATCCGATAATGAGAACGGAATAGACAGAGCCGAAAAGCCTCTTGAGTATTGCATGGAATGTTAAATGGTGTGCACACCTTCAAAAAGTTACTTAAGTAAACATATGGGTCTTTATGTGATTGACCTTCGTATAGCCCTTTTATTTACAACAAACGAAGCATGGTACTAGTCACATGGAACGTCCTTCCCCCACGATGAGGTGGGATACAGTTTCACTCGTATGACCCCTATCATTTAAGTTACTCTCTCCCCAAGTATCATCGGATGGTTCCACATGATTAAGGACTTCACTCATGGTTCTGTTTAGGCTAGAATTACCTACAGAAGATTAAAAAACAACAAAGAAAATAAAGTGACACTCTAGATTCTCCAAAGTAAGAATAATACCACACAAGAGAAATCTACACATCACTCCCCGGCAGCGGCTCCATTTTAATAATGCTCAGATCACTCCTATATTTTAGGGGTGAGGTGGTCATTGTCAAATAACCCAATGTAAATCGGGGTTGAATCTCGAGGAGTGAATGCTATAGAATTCAGACCTATGGGTATTCTAACTACTATAAGGTCATCTAGTGTGTTAAATAAAAATACATGTGTAATTAAATGGGGGATTTGTTTGGGAACTTCTTTTTTTTCACAACTATCTTTAGCAAAAATTTAGTAAACGATATATTTGATTTGAATTCAAGGTTTGGAGAAATATTGGGATCATGTATCCTTAGAGGTGAAGCATATGGGATAGTGCTGGTTTAGTATGGAGTTTAGTTGTTAATTAATGGATAGGATAACTAGAAGGTCGCTGAGGTCATTCAATAAATCCCCAATGATTTCACTCATTGGCTCTTTCGAGTACCTAACACGTGTGGAGTTAGTAAACCACCTAAAACCTCAACAAAACATCTCTATTTGTAGGATGATGCTCTTAACATGAATTACAATCCCTTAATACTTATTTCTAAGATTGCAAAGGGTAGTAACCCATAGGCTCAGTTCTTCACCATTGCCTTGTCCCTCGATAACCCTCTTTCAAGGATATTATGGGTTACCTAATATTTACCTAAGTCCCCCTTTTGAGGATGACAAAGGGTTTATAGAGCTTGGATCTTTCACCCATCAAACTTATTTGGAAATTTGGAGTTTTCACCTATCAAATCCCAACTCATAAGATCAAGCAATGGTGAAACCCATACTCAACAACTAAAATCCATGCAAACATAACACTACCCACAAACAATTACACACTAATTCAACATAATACCAAGACTAAAATACTTATCTACTCACGAAAAAAGTAAAGTGAAATATACAATGTGGGTCATTCAAAGCATCCATTCTTCAATAAGAAACTAATAAATTGATCCTCCAAAATTAATTACACCCTTGCCCAAGATTAGGGTTTCAGGTCTTGAATTCCAAGATATCTTATGTGTTAAGATATTCTAAAGAGGAAGGGTTTTTTTCTTAAATATGGTTTAGTATGTGCCTAAGTGCTTTTACAGATTTGCCCTTGGGCTTATTCCTGATTAACTGTGATTGCAGACGTCTGTCCAAGATCGTGACCTCGCAACTGCAGTTTTGTGCTATGATCACATTGCTCTGACCGTCTTGACTGACCATGACCGCGGTCCTAAGAACGTGGATAGAGGACCGCGGTCGTAGTAATCAGGGTTGATGTAGTCCAGGTCTTCAACTACACTTTTTCTTTCTCTTTTTTTTTTTATTTTCAGCTCCAATGCACATCTTTTGGTCTTCTTAACTTTATCCCTACAAAGAGTGGATATTAGTGAGTCTAACCATAGATGTTGTCTTATTTATTAATTCAAAACAAGGTAATGAGCACAAAAAATGAGTGGTAAACTCACTACTCATCAACACCCCAAACTTAAGACCTTGCTTGTCATCAAGCGACACTACCACTTATTATGATACAATTGCATATATATGCTTACTATCACTTCAATGATCATGAAGACTCAAGCTTAATTACGACCGCCAAAAGCTTTTCGCACAAGGGCAAATAGACTTTTAATGACTCCCCTCATCATAAAATAGAATAGTGAAGGGTACAAAAGACTTTGGAGAGAAACTATGTGACAACTACTAGTACTCTAAAAGTCACTCACATATTGACTAAAATCATTCTATACTTTCACTTGCCTCATTGCAGAAGATTACAAAATCATCCGCCTCACTAGTTCACATGCCTTATCACCAGAAAGGTGAAATTAACACTCCTAGTTACCAATCATGTAACAAGGAATTTTAAGTGCAACCACTCTCTCTCTTAAGAAATTTTCCATGTTAACAAGTACCATGTTATAGGCTTGCCCCTATTTTTAATCACCATTACAATGACTACACTTCGTTGGAAATCACAAAGGGCTTGTAATGTAGGTTTAGGGTACGATAGGATATCATTGTGGAAACAACATGGCTACACCCTTCCTTGAACTTCTACATCATATTTTTCAAAGTTCTTTCTTTTTCTCTACAACTATGGGCCACTCTCCTTGATTTCTTTCTTTTACCATGCCTAATTTTTGCTTTCTTTGCTCACAACTTCTTTTATCTCATTTTTTTGCAATGTTAAATCTATCATTTATTTGTTGGGTCCTTTCCTCTTCTATTCGTTTATTTTCAAAACATAGTCACATTAGGCATACACTAACTCTTTCTGGAACCAAACTTTATTCTTTCAGTATTTTCCACCCCCAAATTTGGCTTTTTGTCTCAAATTACATTCTTAAGTTCAAGAAGGTTATGGTTCAAAAAAGAGATAAAAAGAATGGTTCATAGCTTGTAATGTGTTTGCCAAAAAAAGGTCCAAAGGCTCGAAGAGGGTAAGTAGGGGTACCTCTTTTGTATTGGTAGGATCTTTAGGCTAAAGTGGACTTACCAAATCATAATATAGCCTATGATCATTTACCAACCAAGCACAGTCAAATATTAACTTTGAATGACAAAGGGGGCAAGTTCTAGATAGTACAAGTACACGTGAGATCGAGATAATTAACCTTACACACACGGCATGCGAATGTTATTAAGGTAATTCAATTGTTCTACCCACTCGAGAAAAAGATGGAGTATTCAATATTTTTCTAAAGTCAACTTTTGGAGTCATAGGAAGAGGGAAAATTTAGTCACAAAGTTTCTCACGCCCATGCCTTTGAATATTTTAAAATTTTCAAACGGGTGAGGTTGTTTACTTTTGCATCAGTACCACATAAGATTTGCTAATCATGGAAACCATCCAAGTTATCGTCTTACATTAAAGTTCATAGTATGGGAGAACCACCATATGGTTACTCCGATTTCACCAATGGATTTTAATGCAACCCTAAATTAGCAATGCTATAAGTACTCAAACTTTCCTTGCATTCTAAGGCCATGATGCCAATCACAAAAGGAAAGGTCATCTAAACAAATTTAGGCTGAAATAGCAAACTCAGAACAAAATAGCTAATCCATGCAAATATGAATGCCATTAGATTGCTAGAATATTACAACCCAAATAGGGATCGCGATAAGAATTGTCCAAAAAAATAGAAAAGTGTTCAGCAATATAAATAATACAAGCCCAAATGTAATTAATAAGGAAGCAGCCCCAATTGAAAAGGTTGCAGTGTCCCAGCTGCATGAATAATCAAGCTAACAAAGAGATAAGGGAGCTCCCTGAAATTTTATCAAAGGACGCTATTCGTTTTAGATTTTGCACCATTATCAATTATCTTGAGATTAGGACAATCTTGCATGCAAGAACTTGTGCGAGAGTGTGAGAAAATTAGAGAGATAGTCGATGAATCAACTAGATTCTTTTCCTGCAATCGCAGTTGACTAACCGCGATCGCAAACAGGCCGGTAGCCACGATTGTGCCTGGGGAATGCAGTTGCGATAACCAAGGGCATGTTTTCTCCCCTACTCTTCCCCTGTTCAGTGTTTCAGCATACTTGAAGCTTATTATTTCTTTGATTTTCTTTCCCCTCAAATTATACACACTTCTTTCTTTCTAAGCTTCTGCAAATATCTCTATAGTGTAATACATGTATGAGTTATTCACATATGAAAACTAACCATCAAAACTATAGAAATATAATAAAAAGGATATGAGCCATCCTCGTGGCATTTGTGGGTTGCCTTCTACACAACGCCTTAGTTATTATTGCGGAACGACATTGGCATGTATCAATTTATCATGGAGGGTCCACAAGAACCCACTTATCAAACTCTCCCACCTCAATTAACTGACTAATAATGATTTTTACCTTTCTTACTCTTTATCGATTAGACTTTGGGACAACCTTTCTTTTGATCGAGCGTTGGCCAATTTTCTGCCTAAATCCTCCATCGTGTGATCTTTCTTTATCTTTACCCACTGCACACATATCTAAGATTTGATCATCATTTTGGAGGTTGGAGATTGTGCTAATAGTGGATTCTCCCTTAGGTTTAGCATCTAGACGTACGACGACTAGACCCATTTGATTTTCGAACTCTTTTATAGAGACTGAATGGGATACCACCATTCTAGAGAGTCAAATAAAGTCCTCTTTTAATTCACAGACCATTTTTTCCATTCCCTCAACTTTGTTTAAAATTTTTGGAAAGAGATCCTTTGTTCTAACTCTGTTGGCATTAATGGAGTTTGACACTCTGTTAGAATCCCACTCATGATGAGGTGCAAAATAGCAATCTTTATGCTCCCATTCTCTCCAAACTCAACTACCAACTATATTTATCCAACCTTGATTCCCACCTTTCCTACGGTAGGTCGGGTGGGAACCCTCTAAGGGGTTAACGAAATATCAAATTTCTTTGTCATCCTTGCCATTGGCTTTTGGTTGAGTACCCATGAAATACTTGGTTAGGAGCTCAAGTTGAGTCAATATCTTTGCCAAGGTTTTCTTGAGCTCGTCACCTCGCTTTTGTTGTTCCTTGCTAACCATAGGCCAGAGTGAAGAGCCAGTGGAGATATTGTAATCTTGGATATGCCATTCCTGATTTTGATTAGTGATCTCTCTCAATATTTTTATAGCCGTATTAAAATACAAGTTTAAGAAAGACCCTTTCACCATATTGTTTACCACCATTTGATTTAAAGGATCAAGTGCCCGATAGAATATTTGAAGAAAAATCTACCCCAGAATCTTATGGTTTGGGCATTGGGCTAAGTTCTGATGAAATCTCTCCAACACTTCATGAAGTAGTTCCCCGCTCCTTTGTCTAAAATTCACAATTTCATCTCTAGGTTGATAGACCTTGGAGGTATGAGAATATTTTTCTAAGAAGATCCTTATGAGTTCACTCCATGAAGTGACTGAGTTCGTAGGGAGTGAACAGAACCACAACAATGTTTTGCCCGTTAGTGAGAATGGGAATAAACAGAGCCAAAAGGACTCTTGAGTGGTGCATAGAATGTTAAATAGTTTGCACACCTACAAAAAGTTTCTTAAGTGAACATATGTGTAACGCCCCGCATCGTCAATATGTTAGCTCGTGGTAATATGCTCTTAGAGTTAAATGACTAGAATGGTATCAAAGAGACTTAGTCTTATTTGTTTTGACTTCCAAAGTGAGTAAAGTTTAAACCATGTATAATTTCAATAATTTCAACTTTTTATCATATGGGAAATTGAATAAACTTTCCATCTAAAAAAGATTCGCCCAAATCCGATACTCGGACAAGAAGTTATGGCTAATTTAAAACCTAGTCATAAAACACCATCATTTTAGTGCTTGGTGCATCGTGGAGGGGGTCTATTTAACAATTATCAAATTCCAGTAGCCTATCACAATTGTGGTACATCATACTAAAGCTTCAGGTCCCAATCAGCGGGACAACACGATGGCTTCACATTGCGGTGGCCCATAAAATTAGGCTCCGAGTTATATTATTATTACATCTCATTAAGGGTAAATTAGGTATTTTCCACCCCCTTATCAGCTTAAACATAGTATTTAATCCCAAAGACACCAGAATATATTCACAATCATCGAAATTGCTCAAGAACACACTCTAGGATTTCAAACTAAAAATGCAAATAACTTAAGATTCAATCATGGGTTTTCAAAACTAATTGAAGATTTGGAATCCCTAAACCGTACGCTTCAAGAATCATTCATCAAATTCCTAAATTGAGATACATGGGGTTTTCCTAAAAATCTTATAGGCATAGAAATCTTGATTTTGAGAAAAGGGTTTTAGATTTATGATTTATAATCATATTTTAGAAGTCTCAATGACATTGTTTTGGTCATTAGGCCTTTTCCCAAATTGATTTGAAATTCTATATATATGTATGCATGTGTTTAAGGATGAATATTCAATTGAAAGCATAAATTATAATGAATCGCTCTCTTGTTATGATTTTTCCCATTATTCGTATGATATGGATTATTTTGAAAAGCATGATATGAAAGGTCTTGATTTATACTATGATTCAAATATGATTGTGGAATCAAAAGAAAGGGTTGTGCATGTAGATAGATATTGAATATACAGATAATAAAAAAGTGCATGGTTTTACCAAAAACACATGACCAACATATGTTTGAATAATTTTTGCATAGTTTTGACTATGTTTTGGAACATGAAATCTCTTATACTATCTGTATGTTTGGTTGGTTTGAGTTGAGTATTTGATGAAAGAAACATGCATGATGAATTATGGCTCAGAAATAGGACTTGCAAGTCTTGGTGTGATGACACCAACTCAGATAATGCTATGTTAATTTAGAACAGAATAGAATGCATGTTTGATATCAGATTTTCAGATTTTTGAAACTAGAATGATGCATGTTTCAAAACAGACTAAAATTGAGCATAAAGAGAGCTTAGGTGAATCCCCGAAGAATGAACGAGTTCAAATAACTCATTGCCCAAAATTGTGATTTACCGATCTGAGAATATTATTATATGCAGGCCTAGTACCCTATGGCATATCAGACTTAGACATTCCAATCCTTGTGGAACACTTGGGTTGGGGGCTTCCCCATTGAGTCAATGGCGGATTCAATATAGCCCATAGAATATCAGACTTGTAGGGGAGTGCCACCTAACTCAGAAGTAATATGAAGATTAGAGGCTCCATTGACAGAAAAGTTTTATAATTATCAAAGATGCCCATATGTTTTGGAATTTATATCGTAATGATGTTTTAAGACTAGATCTTAACTATTTTATTTATATTAAAATCTTTATTTGGATTGATCTGCATACCAGTATATCTGTATTGACCCCCCTACCTTCCAGGTTCTGAGGCACAGTCTAGGGGTCTTGATAAATGGTAGATTTTTTTAGACAGAAGTGCAGGGTCTAGTTTGTGAGCCTCCTATATTTTAGAAGGCCTAGTTATTTTCAGACATTTATTATCAATTATGGCTTTGGTCTACTGGGGACCTTGTCCCAGTTTTTAGACATTATTATTGGTCATGTAGTAAAGATTTTGCAGACGCTTTCAGATGTCATTAGATGGTTTTTGATTTCATTTACCCCTGTTAAATTTATATCAGACTTATAACCATGATTTACTTCTATTAAATAATTTTGCATTTCCCTCTATTATATGAATATTGTGCATGATTACCAGGCAAATAGGGATGCTCGGGCCTTCATGGTTTGGGATGTCTGTTACGGCCAGGGCTTCGGTTTAGGTCGTGACAAACTTGGTATTGGAGGACAGTTCATGGTCCCAGGGTGTCTGCGAAATTACGTTGAGTAGAGTCTTATTTATGGAAGTGTAGCGCACCACACTTATAAGTAGTAGGCTACTAGGGGTTTAGGTATGTTTTACCTCTTTGTAATTTATTTCGTGCTTTGGAGTCTAATCTATCATCTAATCTGTGATCTCTTGCATTTCAGAAAAACAATCATGCCTCCCATCGTAATATCGATCAGAATGTACAGACAGATGAGGTTCATCCTACTCATGGGATGAGGACCCAAAACAGAGCTTAGACTCCGGTAATTAATGCTACTCCGGGAGTCTCACTTACTCAGACCAGTCCACCTAGGGCACCCAGAGCTATCTGGACGGGGACTAACCACACTCAGCCTCGTGAAAGAGAGCTATCAAATATAGAATTCAAACATTCCATTCACATACTTGCTCAGTTGGTAGCCACACAGACTCAACAGTCGGAAGATGTTGGGTCTACACCAGTCATATCTGATGCTACTATGGTGGGTCAGTTTATGAGAATGAACCCACCCAAGTATTCGGGCACCAAGGTAGAAGAGGATCCACATTAGTTTATCGATGAGATGGAGAAAATCTTCAAAGTGATGCATGTAGATGATCTGGAAGGGGTGGAATTGGCGGCTTACTAGCTTAAAGAAGTTGCAAACTAGTGGTGTAATAAGTAGGATATGCTAAGGGTGAGAGTGCTGAGCCCACAGTATGGGGCGAGTTCGTAGAAGCCTTTCTTGATTGGTTCTTACCCCTTGAGTTGAGAGAGGCCAAAGCTGAGGATTTTATGAACCTTAAGCAAGAAAAAATGAGTGTAAAAGAGTACACTCTAAATTTCAACCAACTGGGTTGTTATGCTTCGAAGATGGCTGGTAATATGAGAGCCCGAATGAGAAAATTGGCATCTGGCCTTTCAGATAACTTAGCACTTGAATGTAAGGGGGCTATGCTAAACAGGGACATGGACTTTTTTAGGCTGTCAGTGCATATGCAGCAGGTAAAGGAGTAAAAGAAGAGAATTGATGAATCTAGGGAAAAGGATAGACAGGGAAAGAGATCCAGAACAACGGATCAGAACCACAGTCAGCCATAGAGTGGTAATTGGGGAAATAAATGGCAGAAGAAGAAGAATTTGGGTAATGCTCAGTCCGCAGCCAGCGCCCCAACGTCCAGACCTCTAGTAGACCGACGAACTTAGAGTTTCCAAACTAATCATAGATCCAGAGCTTAGGATACCCAATCACAGGGCAATGTAGCTCAGCAGTATTGTATATTTCTGTGGTGTGAGACTTACTGTAGGCATCATCTAGGGAGGTGCCAGCTGGGTTTGCTGGTATTCTATTCATGTGGTCAGTCGGTTTATTTTTAGAGAGATTGTCCTTTGACTAGAAAGATTGTTGGTGGTGCTAAATCTCAGGCAAATTCTTCCTCACCACCACCACCCCAAAAGGATACCACCTCAGTTGCCGGGAGTGGATGCAACTGACTATATGTGTTGTCTAACCGCCAGGAGGCGGAAGCCTCGCCAGATGTAGTCACCGATATGTTACAAATCTTTTACCGTACTGCTTATGTATTACTTGATCCCGGGTCTACCTTATCCTATGTGACCCCTTATGTGGCTGTCAATTTTGGGTTTAAGCTCGATGAAATTTTGGAAGCTTTCTCTATTTCCACTCTAGTGGGTGATTCGATTATGGCTAGGAGAGTGTATAGAAATTGTGTGGTGACTGTTTGTGGATGGGATACCTTGGAAGACCTCATAGACCTAGATATGATTGATTTTGATGCTATCCTAAGGATGGACTAGCTTCGTTCGTGCTATGCCATATTAAATTGTAGAACCTGAAGAGTCACCTTTTTTTTTTCGAATGAACCAGTGATGGAATAGGAGGGGCATTCTTTAGCGCCTATATGGAACTTTATATCTTATCTTAGAGCCCATAAACTTATCTCTAAAGGTTGTTTGTATCATCTTATTCGGGTTAAAGATTCTAATGCCGAAAGTTTTCCTCTCCAGTCAGTCCCTGTGGTAAATGAGTTTCCAGAAGTCTTTCCAAATGATCTCCCAAGAATACCACCTGATAGGGAGATAAATTTTGGTATTGATTTATTGCCAGATACCCATTCTATTTCTATTCTGCCATATAGAATGGCTCCTACAGAATGAAAGAGTTGAAAGATTAGCTAACAAACCTTCTAGACAAAGCTTTTATATGTCCCAGTTAGTTTCTCCCTAGGGTGCACCTACACTCTTCATGCAAAAGAAATATGGTTCCCTACGTATGTGTATAGATTACCACCAGCTAAATAAGGTCACTGTTAAAAATAAATATCCTCTTCCTAGGATTGATGATCTCTTTGACCAACTTCAGGGTGCTAAATGTTTTTCAAATATAGACCTTCGTTTGGGATATCATCAGTTGAAAGTTAGAGAGTCAGACATTCCTAAAACAGCTTTCCGAACCAGATACGGTCATTACAAATTCCTAGTCATGTCCTTTGGGTTGACTAATGCCCCTGCAACCTTCATGGATCTTATGAACAGGGTGTTCCATCTATTTCTATATCTTTTTGTTATAGTTTTCATTTGATGATATTCTGATTTATTCCAAGAGTGAGGAGGACTATGTCAATCACCTCCGAATCATCCTTCAGACTCTCAAAGATCATACGTTGTATGCAAAATTTTCCAAGTACGAATTCTGGCTTAATGCTATTGATTTCTTGGGAATATTGTGTCTAGTGATGGGATTAAGGTTGATCCCCAAAAGATTGAGGCAGTGAGAAAATGGCCCAGACCCATGACTCCAACCGATATTCGAAGCTTCTTGGGTTTGGCAGGGTATTATAGAAGATTTGTCGAGAGTTTTTCTTCCATAACTGCACCACTTAATAAGTTGACTCAGAAAAAGGTGATGTTCGTGTGGTCTGACTCCTGTGAGAATAGCTTTGAGAAGTTAAAAGATAAGTTGACAACTGCTCCTGTTTTGACTCTTCTAGAAGGTACGAAGGGGTTTGTTATGTACTTTGATATGTCCCGTGTGGGACTTGGGTGTGTACTTATGAAGCACGATAAGTTAGTGGCCTATGCATCTGGGCAGTTGAAGGTGAATAAGCAAAATTACTACACCCATGACTTGGAGTTAGCGGTTGTTGTGTTTGCACTTAAAATCTAGCGGCATTATCTCTATGTGGTACATGTTGATATATTTACTGACCACAAGAGTTTACAGTATGTTTTCTTGTAGAAAAAATTAAACCTCAAGCAAAGGCATTGGTTGAAGCTTTCATAGGATTATAACATGAGCCTGCACTACCATCTGGGCAAGGTAAATGTGGTAGCGGACGCCCTTAGTAGGTTTTCTATTGGTAGTCTTTCTCATGTTGAAAAGGAAAAGAGAGAGATGGTGAAGGATATTCACTAACTTGTAAAGCTAGGAGTATGACTTTTGGATTCCAATGATAGGGGAGTGGTTGTTCATGAGGTTGCTAAATATTCCCTTTGTGCAGAAATTAAAGAGAAGCAAGTTAAAGATCCCATCTTAATGCGGATCAAGAAAGATGTGGGTCAGTAGAAGGTGATGACTTTTGAAATAGGTGGTGTTGGTATTTTAAGATATCAGGGTCAACTATGTGTGCCAGATGTAGATGGGTTACGATAGAGAATCCTTGACGAAGCTCACATTTCGAGGTATGTTGTTTACGTAGGATCTACTAAGATGTACCATGATCTAAATACCTTATATTGGTGGAATAATATGAAGCATGATGTTGCTAATTATGTTTCCAAGTGTTTGAACTGCTAACAAGTTAAAGTAAAACATATGAGGCCAGGTGGTACGTCCCAAGAGATAGCTTTGCCTTTGTGGAAGTGGGAGATGATCAATATAGACTTTATTACAGGACTTCCAAGATCCCGAAACCAGTATGATTCTATTTGGGTGATTGTTGATAGGCTGACCAAGTCAACACATTTTCTGCCTATGAGGACTAACTACTTAAGAGATTATTATTCCAAGCTTTACATTGAGGAAATAGTCCGCTTACATGGAGCACCTGTATCCATCATATCTAACTGAGGTACACAATTTTTTTCTCAATTTTGGAGATCTTTTCAAAGAGGTTTAGGTACCCAAGTGAATCTGAGTACTGCATTTCACCTTCTGACTGATGGGAAAGATGAGTGCACCATTTAGACCCTTGAGGATATATTGAGGGCCTGCATGATTGACTTTAAAGGTACTTGGGTAGATCACTTGCCATTGATAGAGTTCACATTTAATAACAGTTATCATGTCAGTATTAAGATGGCTCCTTTTGAGGCACTGTATGGGAGAAGATGTAGGTTGTCAATAGGGTGGTATGAAGTGGGTGAGATACAGTTGTTTGGGCCTGATCTTGTTCATCAGGCAATAGAGGACGTGAAGATTATTAGAGAATAACTTAAGACAGCCCAGAGTAGACAGAAATCCTATGCCGATATCAGACAGAAATCCTAAAAGTCTCCCCTATGAAGGGATTTATGCGATTCGGGAAGAAAGGGAAGCTGAGTCCTCGCTATATAGGACCATACCAGATTTTGAGAAAGATAGGTACAGTTACGTATGAGTTAGAGTTGCCTGCAGATCTGGGTTCTATTTATCTGGTATTTCACATATCAATGCTGAAAAAACGTATTGGAGACCATTCCCTAGTGTTGCCTATAGAGGAGATCAAGGAGACAGACTCATTAGTATATGAAGAGGAACCTATTGAAATCTTATAGCGCCAAGTTCAGAAAGTTGAAGAAGAAACTTGGGAATAAGAAGATGATATGAGAGCAAGATACCCTAACCTGTTTGATCCGATGAATGATGAAATGAAAGGTACAATACTTATTTTATTCTTTTACGGTCTTAGTATACCTTAAATCGTGCTTGTCTGTGTTTCACATCATCATTTGGGGATGAATAATCCCAAGGGGGATAATGTAACACCTCGTATCGCCAATGCATTAGGTCGTGGTAATATGCTCTTAGAGTTAAATGACTAGAATGGTGTAAAAGAGACTTAGTATCATTTTTTTTGACTTCCAAAGTGATTAAAGTCTAAAACACATAATTTCCCTATTTTTTACTTTTTATCATGTGGAAAATTGAATGAGCTTTCCGTCGATATAAGATTCACCCAAATCCAATACCCGGGCAAGAAGTTATGGCTAATTAAGTCCTAGTTGTACAACATCATCATTTTGGTGCTTGATGCATCGCGGAGGGGGTCTATTTAACAATTGTCAAATTCCAGTAGCCTAGCGTAAATGTGGCACATCGCGCTGAAGCTCCAGGTCCCAACCAGTGGGACAAAGCGATGGCTCCGCATCGCGATGGCCCATAAAATCGGGCTCCCAGTTATATTATTATTCCATCTCATTAAGGGTAAATTATGTATTTTCCACCCCCTTATCAGCTTAAACATGAGATTTAATCTCAAAGACACTAGAATACATTCACAATCATCCAAATTACTCAAGAACACTCTCTAGGGTTTCAAACTAAGAACCCAGATAACTCAAGATTCAACGGTGGGTTTTCGAAACTAATTGAAGATTTGGAATCCCTAAACCATAGGATTCAAGAATCATTCATCAAATTCCTAAACTGAGATACGTGGGGTTTTTCTAAAAATTTCATGGGCATAGAAATCATGATTTTAAGAAAAGAGTTTTAAATTTATGATTTATAATCATGTTTTAGAAGTCTCAATAACATTATTTTGGTCTTTAGGCTTTGCCCAAATTGATTTGAAATTCTATATATATATATATGCATGTGTTTAAGGATGAATATTCAATTGAGATCATGAATTATAATGAATCCCTCTCTTGTTATGATTTTTCCTATTATTCATATGATATGTATTATTTTGAAAAGCATGATATTAAAGGTCTTGATTTATACTATGATTCAAACATGATTGTGCAATCAAAAGAGAGGGTTGTGGATGTAGATAAATGTTGAATATACATATAATGAAAGAGTGCATGGTTTTTCCAAAAGCACATGACCACCATATGTTTGAATAATTTTTGCATAGTTTTGACTTATGTTTTGGAACATGAAATCTCTTATACTATCTGTACGTTTAGGTGGTTTGAATTGTGTTTTTGATGAAATAATATTGCATGATGCATTATCACTCAGAAATAGGACTTGCAAGTCTTGGTGTGACAACACCAACTCAGATAATGCCATGTTAATTCAGAACAGAATAGAATGCATGTTTCAAATCGCATTTTCAGATTTTTGAAACTAGAATGATGCATGTTTCAAAACAGACTAAAATTGGGCATAAAGAGAGCTTAGGTGATTCCTCGAAAAAGACATGAGTTCAGATAACTCATTGCCCAAAATCGTGATTTGTCAATTCGGGTATATTATTATACACTGGCCTAGTGCCCTATGGCGTATCAGACTCAAACACTCCAACCCTTGCGGCACACTTGGGTTGGGGGCTTCCCCGCCGAGTCAATGACAGATTCCATATAGCCCGTGGAATATTAAACTTGTAGGGGAGTTCCACCTAACTCAGAAGTAATACAAAGATCAGAGGCTGCATTGACAAAAAAGTTTTATGATTATCAAAGATGCTCATGTATTTTGGAATTTATATAGTATGTGAGGTTTTATGACTAGCTCTCAACTATTTTATTCATATTAAAAGCTTTATTTTGGATTGCTCTGCATACCGGTACATCTGTATTGACCTCCCTACCTTCCAGGTTCTGAGGTACATTCTAGGTGTCCTGATAAGTAGTAGATTTCTTCAGATAGAAGTGTAGGGTCTAGTTGGTGAGCCTTCTATATTTCAGAAGGCCTAGTTATTTTCAGACATTTATTATCAGTTATGGTTTTGGTCTACTGGGGGCCTTGTCCCAGTTTTCAGACATTGTTATTAGTCATGTAGTAGAGATTTCGCAGACAGCTTTCAGATGTCATTAGATGGTTTTGGATTTCATTTACCCTTGTTGAATTTATATCAGACTTATAACCATGATTTCGTTCTATTAAATAATTTTGCATTTTCCCTCTATTATATGAATGTTGTGCATGATTACAAGACAGATAGGGATACTCGGGCCTTCATGGTTCGAGAAATCTGTTATGGCTAGGGTGATAATATGGGTCTTCATGTTCTTGACCTCCGTATAGCCCTTGTATTTACAACACATGAAGCATGGTACTATTTACATAGAACATCCCTCCCCCATGATAAGGTGGGATACGTTTTTCACTCGCATAACCCCTATCATTTAAGTTGCTCTCTCCCCAAGTATCATCAGATGGTTCCACATGATTAGGGACTTCACTCATGGTTCTGTTTATGCAAGAATTACCTACAGAAGATTCAAAAACAACAAAGAAAATAAAGTAATACTCCAAATGCTCCAAAGTAAGAATAACACCAAACAAGAAAAATCTACACTTCACTCCCCAACAACGGCGCCATTTTGATAATGCTCAACTCACTCCCATAATGTAGAGGTGAGACGGTCGTTGTCAAGTAACCCAATGTAAATCGGGGTCGAATCTCAAGGAGTGAATGCTGTAGACTTCAGACCTATGGGTATTTCAATTACTATAAGGTCATTTGGAGTGTTAAAGAAAAATACATATGTAATTAAATGAGGGGATTTGTTTGGGAACCTCTTTTTTTTCCATTACTACCTTTAGCAAGAAATTAGTAAATG
This sequence comes from Capsicum annuum, assembly GCF_002878395.1. Classification (NCBI taxonomy): domain Eukaryota; kingdom Viridiplantae; phylum Streptophyta; class Magnoliopsida; order Solanales; family Solanaceae; genus Capsicum; species Capsicum annuum. The sequence goes on along the minus strand of NC_061122.1, from coordinate 179,029,305 downwards.
ATATCTTTGATTTGAATTCAAGGTTTGGAGGAATCTTGGGATCATTTATCCTTAGAGGTGAAACGTGTGGGATAGTATTGGTTTAGTATGAAATTTAGTTGTTAATTAATGGATAGGCTAAGTCAAAGGTCGTTGATATCAATCTTTTAATAAAACCCTAACGATTTTACTCATTGGCTCTTTCGAGCTCCTAACAAGTGTGGAGTTAGTAAAACTACCCAAAACCTCAACCAAGCATCTCTATTTCTAGGATGATGCTCTTGACATGAATTACATTCCCTGAACACTTATTTCTAAGATTAAAAAGGGTAGTAACCCGTAGGCGTAGTTGTTCACCATTGCCTTGTCCCCCGATAACCCTCTTTTGAGGATGTTATGAGATACCTAATATTTACCTAAATTCCTCTTTTGAGGATGACAAAGGGTTTCTAGAGCTTGGAGCTTTCACCCATCAGACCCATTTGTAAATTTAGAGTTTTCACCCATCAAATCCCAACTCATAAGCTCAAGCAATGGTAAAATCCATACTCAATAATTAAAATCCATGCAAACCCAACATTACCCACACATAATTACACAATAATTCAATATAATACCAAGACTAAATTACTTAGCTACTCACGAAGAAAGTAAAGAGAAATATACCAACATTGTAGTTTTGTTTGTACAAATACAAACAACAAAAATCAAACTTCAAAAAACTCAATAGACATCAACAAATTGAATAAATTGTTCGACAACAAGAACTACAATAACAAAAAAAATTATATTTCACTCTAGAAAAAGAAGAGAAGAAATATCAGAAATTAGAGTTTTCTTCAGTCCCAATTTCAAATTTAAGAAATAAATATTTAAATTGTTAACCAATACTAGAAGAGAAGTTGACTTAAGTTCCTTTTTTTCTTCATAACTAAAAGCCATAGTATTTTACTTGTGAAAGAAGAAAAGGGGTGATGAAGAACTCAAAGTTGTGTCACCAAATAGCAATACTGTCATGTCGATTGAAGGTTGAAAGTCGAAAAGAAACTCAACGCCAATTATTTATTGCCAGAGGTTGAAGTCGTTGGGGATTGAAGGAAGGAATTAGAAGAATTTTTGGTTGGGAGAAGTTGAGAGAAACTGTTGAGAGAAAGAGGAGAGAGAATAGAGATGGTTGATTTAGAGAGGAGAGAGGTGTGGGTTGATTTGTATTTTTGAAAAGATTAAAAAGTTTTAAAAATATTAATCAAGTCCATAATTAACTTCATTAATTTTTCTAATTATGTTTGACCTTTTAAGTTGGTCAATGTCATCAATCCCACAATGAAGACTTAAAAACACCTTTCCTTCAATTTTCTCGAGTTAGCAAATACTTTTTTTTTAAATTTTTATATAAAAAAATGAGTAATAATATATCAAATTTACTTAATAATATAGAATATTTTATACACTAATAGTGCATAAAATTTAAATAATTTTTTTTTCTAAAAATTATTCTTATTTTATTCCAAAAATGGTGTTAGGCCATAAGAATCTCAATTCTCAAATACAATTTACAAAAGTGATGTCACTTTTCTCACTCCTAGTTCTCTAAAAAAAAAAAATTAAAAATAACTCCAATTCACATTTATGGTCAAGCACAACTTCCACTCTAATCCTAAAAATTATTATTTTCATGATCGAACGCCTACTGTATTTCCATGTGAGATGTTATAATATATTTGTATGAACAAGGGTGTTCACGATTTGGTTAAAAATCATACAAATCGCGAACCAAATCAAATCAATTAAAAAAATTGTTATTTAACTTGATTTTAAATTTTAAGAACCGACAATATTTGGTTTGAATTTGATTTTACTAAAAATATTAAATAAATAACCGAACCAATAAATTATATACATAAATTTTATAATTATTTGAATATATGATATTAATTTCTCATAAATAATTATGAATATTCTATATCTTTTAATCATTAATTTGATTTTAGTCTACTTCTTTTACATGCACTATTAACACTTTTAAGTTTCATTTATAAAAAAAAAAAATATGTCCAAATTTAATCTAAATCTAATTTTATATGTGTGGTGTGGTGTATTGCCGATTTTTAATTTTCTTTGCTAAAAGATTCATCTACATTTAAATACCTTGTCCGTTTGATTTTTGTAGGATTAGTCTTCTAATTTAACTTATATCTTAATTTTGTGGATGTTAAACATGTGATGTGGAGTAACGTCTATAGTTATACAACTTAAACATATTAAAAACATTGAAATTATATTGAAAAATACTAGAAGATTCATAAATATTCATTTTGTCGTAGTAAAGAGAAATTTATTGATTCCGAATATTCATTTAAAATAGTTTTCTCATCTCTCCGTTATTTTACCATTATCAATTTATCATTAGCTAGTTAAAACTAAAAAATCGAACCAAACCGACAAGAATCAAAGCGATAGTTTTTATTTTATTTGGCTTTGTTTGATTTTAGAAATTTAAAAAATGATTAAATTAATTTAATTTTGATTGTAATCTGAAACAGACCCAAACTGAAACATGTAGTCTATTTAAGATACAATTAGTATTTATTAATTTTAGTGTAGGCAATATGCATTTGTCAATTAATAAAATATGCGTACAAAAATTTCGTGTTTTTTCGTTAAATGAAATTTTTTATGTTTTGACTGTACGTTTTTCATTTGGTTATATTATTTTAGTTGATTTTTAAATTGTCACTCTACCCCGATACACATGTATGTGTAATATAAATATTTAATTATTTAAACAATATATTAAACTATACTTAATTGTACGATCTCTTATAAAATTATTAATGATATAATTCTTGAAGATAATTACATATAGTATTTTAGAAATTTAATGACATTTGAAGTAAGTGGTTATCAAAAACAACATTAAGAAAAGGAGTGTAGAGGATCGACCCACGATTAAGTGGAATAGCTTGTCTTTAGCTAATGCTTTGGAAATAGGGAAGTAGTTGACGACTAGGGGAGCTTGGGATAGTAGAGGGGATATGGATAGCATGTGGGGGACGATTATCATTTGCATTAGGGAGACCGCTAGAGAGGTGTTGGGTGTCTTGAGAGGCCGATCGAGCAAGCACCAAGGGACTGGCGGTGGAATGAAGAAGTTAAAAGGCAGGTTGAGACTAAGAAAGTGGATTATGTTAAGTTGGTTGAGAGCAAGGATAAGGAGGATAGACAGACTAATAGGGAGGAGTATAAAGTGGCTAGAAGAAAGGCTAAGTTAGCGATTATGGCGGCTCAGATAACAACTTTTGAGAGCTTGTATGTGGCTTTAGGAGAGAAATGTAGGGATAAAAAGTTGTATAGGCTTGCGAAGGCCAAGGAGCGGAGGGCTCGTGACCTTGACAAAGTAAAGTACATCAATGGAGAAGATGGTACAGTGTTAGTTGAGGATGCCCTCATTAGGAAAAGGTAATAGTCCTATTTCTATAGATTTTTAAACGATGAGGAGGACAAGGGTTTTGTGTTGGGGGTCTTTGAAGAACTCAAAGAGGTATCGTAACTATAGCTATTGTAGTCATATCAAGGTGGAGGAGATCAAGGGGGATATTCATAGGATGTTTAGGGGTAGGGCAATTGGGCTAGATGAGATTTTGGTAGGCTTTTAGAAGAGCACTGGTAAGGTAGGTTTGGATTGACTGACGAGGCTGTTTAACACCATTTTTAAGGTGACAAAAATGCCCAAAACTTAGAGGTAGAGTACGATGATTCCATTATATAAGAATAATGGGGACATTCAGAGTTGTAACAACTATAGGGGTATCAAGTTGTTGAGTCATACTTTGAAGGATTAAAAAAGAGTGGTGGAGTTGAGGTTGAGGAGGATTGACTATTTCTGAGAATCAGTTCGATTTCATGCCAGGTCGCTCGACTATTGAGGCCATTCACCTTGTGAGGAGATTAGTGGAGCACTTTTGAGAGAGGAAAAAGGACTTACACATGGTGTTCATTGATCTTGAGAAGACATATGACAAAGTCCTCAAGAAGATTCTATGGAGGTGCTTGAAAGCTAATGGGGTGCCCGTGGCATACACTAGGTCGATTAAAAATATGTACGATGATGCGAAGACGTGTGTGAGGATGATAGGAGAAGACTGGGAGCACTTTCCTATTTTGACAGGGTTGTACCAGGGTTGAATCTTAGCCTATTTCTATTTGCCTTTGTAATGTATGTTTTGATGTAACCTATTCAATAGGAAGTTCCTTGGTGTATATTATTTGCTAATGATGTTGTACTGATTGACGAAATTCAGAGAGGTGTTAATGATAAGTTGGAGCTTTGGAGACAGACCCTCGAGTCTAAGGGATTTCGATTGAGCAGAACTAAGACAGAGTACTTAGAGTGTAAGTTTAATGATTTATCGCAGGAGGCTAACATTGTATTAAAGCTAGATTTTTAGGTCATTCATAAGAGGGAGAGTTTTAAGTATCTTGAGTCTATGATTTAGGGGTGGTGAGATTGGCGAGGATTTCATGCACCGTATTGGTATAGGGTGATTGAAATAGAGGCTCTCTTCATGAGTCTTGTGTGATTAGAAGGTGCCTCCATAGCTTAAATGTAAGTTCTATAGAGTGGTTATTCAATTGGCTATGTTGTATGGAGCAGAATGTTATCCAGTTAAGAACTCCCACATATGAAAGTTGAAGGTGTCGGAGATAAAGATGTTGCAGTGGATGTGTGGCTTTATTAGGAAAGATAGGTTAGAAATGAGATTAGTTGGGAGAAGGTTGGAGTGATTTCGATGGAGGATAAGATGCAAGAAGTGAGGTTATATTGGTTTGAGCATATAATGAAGAGTTGCATGGATGCTCCAACACAGAGATGTGAGAGGCTAGATATGGATGGTTTTAGGTGGGATATAAGTAGGCTGAGGAAATAATAGAGGGAGGTGACTAGGCATGATATAGAGCAGTTATAACTTACAGAGGACATGACCCTTGATAGGAAGGTGTGGAGGACGCAGATTAGGGAAGAGGGTTAGGAGGTAGGAATTTGTATGTAACAGTAGGGGAGAGTGTTTTATTGGTGTTTGGAGTTTTTGGTTTGTGGTGTTTTGGTGATGTCTATGATTTCAAATAGATTGTTTATAGTATTATCTTGTAGTTTTCTTATTTCCTGTATTAGCTAGCAGTTTGTTATTCCATTTGGCTGTGTCCTTTTATATTTTGTATTTGTTATACTGTTATTTGTCTTAAGTTGGACGTCTATCAGAAACAACCTCTCTTCTTTATCTAAGGTAGTGGTATGATCTGCGTACACATTACCCTCCCAGACCCCACTATGTGGGAATATACTGGGTATGTTGTTGTTGTAATGACATTTGGAGTAATACTACTTCATATAAGCATTCCAAAATGATGTCATTTTATTTTAATAAACCCCTTTATTTACTAGATATTTTCGACTGTTCTATATTTTCTTCAACACTTAGTACTTAGTAGGAGGCAGTGTGAATTAGCTAATTAAAAAGTAAGCTACGCTAAATTTATAAATAAGTATTTAAGTATTTGAATAACAATGATGAATCTGATAATAAGTCCTTAATATGTTAGGTAAAAAGATATGGGTAAGCATTATTTTTAGTAAAATGTTTGAATCCTTAAAGTTATTTACAAATTTATAAATCTAAAAGTGTGTTTACTGAAAATATGATGATTTGCATAAATGGAATAAAGAGATAATTAAAAGCTAAATGTTGGTAATAATATTTTGAAAATCACAAAGATGTTAGGGCTGAAACTATCAAATATTTTGTCAAATTAAAATTGATTATAATCTATTAAACTATAACTTAGGGGTGACCAAAGTTATGACCGTTGATTGTGTTGACTTATGTTACAATCGAAGTTCGGGAAGTGATGGAACCTATTTTATCCCTGTGATAGGTAAGTCAAACCAATAATATATAATAATATATGAGGCAAATATAGAGAAGAGATAACAATATCAAGTTTCAATATTAAATCGCATAAATTAATTCATAAAAACATACATGAATCAACATACACTACGCAAAATCTAGAAGTCATGATGTACAAGCACCTAGGGATAACTAATGACAACTGAGATTCTAAAGTATCACAACATAAGGAAAATGACATAAAGAAAATAGAGAAGGTCTGGTAGGCACTGAGATCAATCACAACAACTTCTGAATCTCAATGAGATAACCTTAAGCACAAACCCTAGATTAGTGTTGGAAAATAATTGGCTTGGTACCTATACATAAGGTACAAAAAATAAACAAGAATGAGTACTAATCCACATGTACTCAACAACATAATCAATCGATCTTTATTCCAAGAGATGAGAAAAACTACCTAAATGTACTACTACCCGACACTATCTACCAATACCTATCAAATCAAGAAAGTCATATCTAGTCTAACAGTCAAAACAAGGATGTAACATAGTGCAATAAACCTTAGCTACCACCAAATCACTTTTTACATCAAATATCAGTACAAGTCAAATAAAAATGATGAAATAAATACATATAATGCATATGTATATACCAGTACGCACCTAGTGCCTTGTTTAGCTAGTTAGATCCATGGAAAACTCGTGAAGTTCGTATACCTGTTTGAAATAGTTTTCCATCAGAGATATGAACCATCAACCCATAAAAATTCATACAAAATAACTTTCCATCAGGCATGCAAGTCAAAATCATAAAACCTCACCTGGAAAACTTTCCCATTGTGCATGCAAGTCAAAAATCAGTAAATCTCACCCGAAATAATTTTTCATCGAGTATGCAAATAATAAATTAGTAAAATCCATCTGAAACACTATCTTATCAAGCATACAAGTCATTTCTAGATATTCTTCTCAAAATTACCTCTTTCATAAGTCCATGAAACGAATATGAATGAGAACACATGATTCATAATGATAAAAGAAATTCAAATATCTCAATCAAGTCAAATAATTTCATACTCAACTCACATATAAGCCCAAAACATCAACAATCTTTGCTAGTTTACTCGAATCACGCTCACCAAAGGAAGTACAATCATCAATTATCATGCTCAATAATTATAACAACAAATTCATCGTTATTGAAAATATCCCACTAAATATCAAACGTGTTACATCCATATTGGGTTAAGGTCATGATTATCCATTATTAGAGGTGTCAGAATTTTTGGAACAAATTAAAGATGTGCAGGTTGACTGCCTAGAACCGTTGTGGTGGTCCTTTGCTCACTATAGTAGTCCCGTTATAGTGGGTTCCAGTGGTATCCTACCTGTATTTCAATTCCTTTTTCCCAACGCTCATTTTAATAGTATTACCTCCTCCTAAAAATAACATAACAATATTCCTAAGAGAAAAACTACAAAAAAGAGAGGTAAAGATTTGGTAAAAAATGTTCCAATCATATTTTCATAATTTCTCCGTCAGAATCGTTGGAATGAAATCAAGATAAGTGGATTCATGCACTTCGTAGCATCAACATGGAATTGAAGTAGGTTATTATTTATAAATAATATATCATTGATTAGAAATCATAATTATAATATAGATTTGACGAGAGAAATCATTCTTAGGCATGTGGACGTGGCAGTTGGATGGATAAAATATGATAAAACCTTCATAAAAATATTAGTTTGGTATTGATTTAATTTATGTATAAATTTTATATAAAATATTATATGTTGTATTATCTCTATGATAACTATTACGTGATTGGGCATGTATCTAATTAGAGCATCATAAAGTGTGGTGTTTAGAAGAGTTTAAGAATAATGAGGCTAGGGTGAATGAATGATGAGTACGATTTAGATAATATTAGAATTAGATTGATTATAGGTGGAATTCTAATTTAAATTATATTTATATACTTGATTTGGATTTTATGCCTATTCATAAGTTAAGTGTTTGTAAATTGATCTTTGGACATACTTGTGATTCTGTAAGTTGGTAGGTATTGATTGTACTCATAAAATAATGAACTTGAATTTGACTAAGTTTCTAGAAAAATTGTGTACTTGCGTATTTGGTGCACTATATTATTTCTTGGTTGATATTTTATTTGAAATTTATGCATTATGATATTTAGAGGGTCAGGTACCACACTGGTACCATACATGGATGAAGATGGTCCCCTATAGGTCATGCCTATTAGGCAGATAAATCCCTTTAGCATGTATGTAGAAATTGAAATGAGGTGATAATGGTTTTGACGTATTATTACTAATTCATAATCATCTGACTGGTAATTTGAATTTCATAACATGTTGCACTAAAATTGAGGTGGAATAAGTCTACTCTTGTGAGATGGATTGGTGATAATTGTGTAATGCATTTACACTAGTGGTAATTGTAGGAGCCATAGACTCTCCTATCTGTTTTGAACTTATACTTGTCATTGTTATCATGGAATTAGTGATATGTTGGGGTTATTGATTATGTAAATAGTTATCTATGAATTGGTAACTATTGATCAAGATGACTTATTATGTATTTGATTACAAATTTTATTATATTTAATCTATGTTTAACTGTCGTAGTGCTTATCTGTTAGTTGAGATATTAGGGGTTGAGTGACTTTTATACCTTCATAATTATTGTAATGTTATCTTAAGTTGATAAAAAAGTAAAGAATCATGGTTCAACATACAAATATATTGTGGCCACTACTACATTATAGAGTGATTATAGAGGTAGTATTCATTGAGTATGTGTGGTGTCAATATCTAAGAGACATAGGTTAATTATTGAGGTTAAAGTATGATGAGTTGTCTAGTCAAATAATGTGAGTTATCTAGTCGGATAATGTTCACATGTTTAGTGAAGAAGCAAGAATTTTAAGATATAAAACTTGGATTATATGCTTATAACTATTAGGTCAGCCCAGCTAATAAGAATAATTGAAGGTAAACAAAAAGGTGATGTTGGCAATGGAAATTATGTACTTGGTGTTGAAATACTATATTAATTGTCCTATTTTATTTATGTGATTCTTATTTTAGTCTTGAGTTTGGGTCTTTCGAAGACACCTACTCTACCTTACCTCTGGGGTAGTGGTATAGACTTTGTATATTTACCTTTCCTAGACCTCATTTTTATGGGAATATACTGGATATGTTGTTACTATTGTTATTGTATTCTATATGATATTTATGTGATCTAAACCTGGTCTACTGATGATGTCTACTAGTACTTGTGGTACATTGGTCTCTTTTTGGGATATAGATATATTGTAGGTTAACTAAGAGTTTCTGATATGGAGTAGCAATCATCCAAAACTAACTTTTCCTTATCTTTCTATGTAAGTTGTGTCCTTATTCATTGTTTTTTTTAATGGAAGCTCTTGTACATGTCTAGAATACGTCTAGGGTAGGAATAATGTGTGGATCATGTATTTAAACATTGTAAAGACCTCTGTTTATTTATTATGCTAACTTACTTGTAAGACTCTTACTTGAATTTCTACATATAATTATTTGGGTGCTAATGATTCTTCTATCTAGTTAGAATAGAGTAGGCACCTGAAGGATATGATATTTTGGATTGTGACAGTTGGTATCAGAGCCTTAGTTTATAGGTCTCACAAGTACATAAGCAAATGTAGAGTGAAGTCTTCTCAATTTGTGTGTAGAAGTCCACATCCGAATCCTTAGAGAGCTATGTGACATTTAGGAATTATTCACTATCTTATTTTCTATCATACTACTTTTATTGTTGTCTACCTGTGTCGAGATCAGTTGGTATCTAGTCAATTCTAATTGCTATATCTACAACCATAATTGAAATTTAGTCCATTACAGTTGGTATTAAAGAGTTGTAATTGGAACTTAGTCGTTTTTAATTGGTATCTGTCCATAAGATTCAGGATTATTAATTGTTATCAAAATTATGGTGGACGTGTTAGGTCAACTCATGCTTGTAATTAATGTTAATAAAAACCCAGTGTATGGTAGGTTTATGAGTTTTTTGTGCTTTGATGTATGTTAATTACCTAAAATGATTGAATTAGTGTGTTTCTTTAAGCTCGATTTAATTGTTCACTCTTTATGGGTGCAATAATGAAACTCTAGTTGGGAGCGGATTTGAAATCATATATAGTCATTATGACCATCATGGGTAGGAGTTGACCCTAAAAAATATGTCTAGATTATCATATCGCGCTAAGAGGGAAGGGAGATAAGAAAAGTTTTCTAGGCTACTGGTCAGGGTCATTGGATAGGGACCATAATTGCTATGGTAGGATTACTATAGCAAGAGAGGTACCACTAAAGCAGGCTAGTTAAGACTACATTAACGGACCATAAATTGAAACATTGGGATCGCTGTAGTAGTCAAGATACTGATGTCGTAGTCATATCCAGAAAGCTTATCCCTAATTTTCAAAAACTCTATTTTACAAAAATATGATTTAAAAGAAAGTCTTAGTGCTAGTATACTATTCCTAGAAAGTACGAGTCTACAAACAAGGTCATCATTGAATGATGCCACCAAAAATATCAAAATACAAGAACTGAGTCATAAATACTTGGTATGGGAGATAAAGAGATGTATTAAACATACCCATACAAGGTGTAAACCAACATAGTCTAAAAGCATGGGGGGGGGGGGGGGGAGATACCAAGCTAGGCTGACAAGTAGAATCATCTCCAAAATTAGATGTATTTGAGCCTTACTCCTGTAGCCAGCTGAGAAATGGAGATGCCAAGGCATTGGTAGTCATCACCTTGGGGTGTACTTCTTTCCTGAGGTGACAAAATTCAGGACAACCTTTATTCCTTTCCATATATGTGCCAACAACCGATCCTGGGAGAGCATCATTTTTACCTCGACGTCCTTTTAAATCTCCATATGGGCTTGGGATAAACTAGAGTAATCATTTTCAAGATTCGATGGGCCTACAGTACTAGAAGAAATGGAATCTCAAAGAGGAATGGGCATCCTAGTTAGCATCTACCTCATAACCCCTAAATTCTCCTCTAATCTCCTAAAGGGCCTCGATAGTTATGGAGGAACAATCCCCACTGTCCACTCTTTTGGGCTCGACTTTTCTCCCTATTGACAGTCACCTTTCTCTTTATTTTTGCACTTTTCTTGAGCACTGTTCACTTTCAATGGGTCAAAGGATGCATCATACATAGTCCAAATATCCTCTAGCTCCACTAGTGTCACGATCTAATTTCTCAGGTTATGATGGAGCCTACAATAACCCACCAGTAAGCAAGCCAAACCTGTAGTCTAGAACGGCTAGTAATGGACTACCCAATATATATAAAAAAATATGGAAAAGATGTTACAAAAGATCAAATACATAAATTAATCCCAAAGCCTGGTGGTATCAGTACAAGAGCTTCTACAGAACAAGAATCCAAAGTGAGGTACAAATGAATACATTGATATAACTTACCTCTGAATGCAACATAGAGACTAGTATAATACATAAGAGAGAGATAAGTAATACTCTGAACATCAGGAGTTCACTCTATGTCACCAAACCAGGGTTGTTCTGCACAATACATAAATCAACAATGATAACCCATACTATGATTTGCTGGTTGAAAAAGTGTTGCATGAGTACCAAATAAATAGTACTCAATAGGCGACTGCTAACTGAGCTCCAAAGATAAAGCATAAATATATATATAACATATAAATAGAATAGAAACTATACTCAATGTGCAACAATAATATAACACAACCATCGAGATAATGAGGATAAACTATCATATTAATATTCAAGAGACTAACATACTAAGGCTAAGAAAATATAAAGGATGAACTATCCTATTCTATCCATACATAGAAATCTCAACACTATACTGTGTATCCCTAGCCAATATACAAATAAAGGATAAAAGAAGATTATATAGCAATATACAAGTCTAAGGAATGAATATACAATATGAATAAATGAAGGAAGGGATATACAATAATAACATAGCTACAAATAGATAGACACACACACACATATATATATATAAGGTCAAATTGAAGTATAACCTAAATTATCATGTCTTTATTTTAAGGCCTTATTATAATCCTATAAGTACTTAGTACTATCATACTTAGGTTTTCTAATACATATGTCTAAACATGAAATAAATATGCATAATAATGAAATCATACGATAGAATAGGCCCGAAACATACCTCAAATCTCGAGACTAAATAAATGACTAATCTGCCATAAACTAGCCATAATAATGATCATAACAATGATAATATAAATAAGAATAATAATGTCAATAACAATGAGAGTAATTGGCTATTTCAGATAACTAAATACCTTGTTGAGCCTATACATGGCCCCACCATCCCAGTCTTGAAAGATTCAATAAGCATACAGCAACACAAGGCAAAGTCATCACCCATATCTATGCAGTTATCTCATACTAGCTGATAGACATAGGCACATACTGGCTATAGGTGATATGCATGCAAGAATGAATGTAAGGTACACAATCAATATAATCATCCTCTGGCTTTTTCGTATATTAATATCATCATCATAACATCCTCTGGCCTTGCCGAGAATCATCACATCATCATAATATTCTCCAACCTTTCCGAGCATCATAACATCATCATAATATCCTTTGGCTGTGCCGGGTATCATCACATCATTATAATATCCTCTGACCTTGTCGGGCATCATCACATCATTATAATATTCTCCAACCTTTTCGGGCATAATCATATCATCATAATATCCTCCGAATTGTCAGAAATCATCACATCATCATATTATCCAAATGAATATCAATAATAGAGAGCAAGCCTTACAAGGGATAAAGTAAAGTGCAAGCCCCAGGAGGGATAAAGTAAAGAATAAGCCCTACGAGGGCTAAAGTAAATAATCATGAAAAGAGAGGCAAGGTAGATTATATTTTCATGATTCATCACTCATCATGAATATCACATTATCCATAAAGTGCAAGCCCCACGAGGCTAAAGTAAAGAATAATCCCCACGAGGGATAAACTAAATAATTATGAAAAGAGAAGAAAAGTAGATTATATTTCCATGATTCATCACTCATAATCAATATCACATTATCCATAAGTATATATGATAGGTGAACGGACTCAAGCTGTGTCTAAAAGATGTAGGTTTGTAAATCCATTGCTCGGAGTAATTTCGGGACTAAATAATTATGAAGTATAGAAAGGGGAGAAATGTCTCATGACTAAAGTAAATAATGCTATTCAATTTTAGCCTAAGTATCCATCCAAAATGAATAAGTATTCCATAATCCTTGATTTGAGCCTACATTAACCTCTGTTCTTATTTTTCACCTTTTACTTTCCCAATTGATTAAAATGAATCTTTTATGGCCCTAGTCCCTCCTTGGATATTGTGCACCTCAAATCAAGAAAATTATCTAAGTAGAGGGTGGCTAACATAGAAGTGCATTGTTAGAATCGGGTAAGCATAAAAGTGTTTAATGTAAATGAAAAAGAAAGTAAGGTTGGATGTGGTAGAAGAAAAATAAGATAAAAGAGAAAAATGAAAAACTTGAAAATAAAAGAGAATAAATAAAAAGAAAAAAAAAAATAAAAACCACACCCAATCTGAAAACTTAATAAAGGAAGAAAAGGAGGAATAAAAGAAGAATGGTTGAGTAAGTGAAGCCAAAATATATGTGTAGTGTCAAGATGGGTGAGTCACTTGATCCCAAATTTACCATAACTTCCCTTAAACTATATTACAAGCCAAGTAAAGTCCCATAGTGATCTTAGTCCAACTGTCCAAAATACTAAGGTATAGAAAATAAGGGTAAGCTTATAGTGTTATGTGCCCATTGATTGAAACTTATTTTATGAAAGTGTCTTGTATAGTACTTTGTATTGACATGCATGATTATATTGTGAGAGTTGGGACTTCTTTTCTGTGAGGGTACATGGGTTGTGTTATTAACTACTTATTTGTTTGAGTAGTGTATCTTGCAAATTTTCTTGATTGATCGTCTTTGATATAATGCCATTGTCATATTCCTTTGTGTCATAATATTGTGCTACATAGATCTATATAGTGGGTATGAAAACTAAAATAGGAAGGGGTAAGAGTTTTGAGCTGAAATTGATTTGACTGCCATAGGTGCCTTAGGTTTCTTTTAATTAAACATCTTGTATTCTTTGTTTTGTGTTATTTGCCCGAGGATATGAAAATGTTCTAAGTTGAGGGTGTTAAGGTGTCAAGGTTTCATGGCACTTTTGATGCTTAAAATAGAAAATTATAAAAGTGCTTAGTTGTTTTTTGTTAGATGTGATGTGTTTTTATGTTTTTTGGAAAGAAAATAGGTTTAGGAGCAGAAGAGGTAAAAAGAGATAAAGTGTAAATGTGAAGTTCACTTATGGACCCACTTACAGGTCGTAAGTGTCCCCGTAAGTGCCAGAAAAAAATTTCTAAATGTCTGATGTTTGGCTCTGAGAGTTAAGAAGGCTATCTATGGGGCATAAGAGACACCTCCAACCCTCTTAGGTACCCTAGTGGGTTGGTGATATAAAGCTAGAATTTTTCTCTAAGACCTATGAACCCACATAGGGTCCATATGCAGTACCTAAGGCTTGTAAGTGAGTCCGTAGGTAGGTTCTGACTTAATTTCCTATTTTGTTTTGGTTAAGATTTTTAGGTTTCTAATTTATCCTATAAATACCCCATTGATGTTTTGTTATAAGTTTATGCACTCTTTGTACTTACAACATTATATTGAGTTTTGAGATACAATTTTGATCTTAGAATTCTTGCTCTTGACTTTTATGATTTGAGATTCTGGTTTTTATTCTTAATTTACCATTTGATTAATCATATTCTTTCTATTATGAATTCTATGAGTGTTATTGGAAATATGAGTGGCTAAACATCTTAACTAGGGTTGTGGAAATCGTAATGGAAAAACAAAGTAGAGAAAGAAAAAACTCTTTCTTCATTAGTGTTTTTGCATGTATTATGGTTTTCTTTGTATTGATTGCTTTCTTAGCGACTTTAGATACTAAGAATCCACTTTTATTTGATACTAACTCAAGAGAGAGATTGAGAATAGAAAAAAGATCATAATAGTAATTTTGAGCTAGCAACCTTTATCCAATCAACTTGAGACCGAGAGAAGATAGTTAATTTAGGATCTAGGACAAGTATTAGTAACGCAGCACAAAGAGACTGAGAGGATATGAGTTAAATTCACCAAAGAATGTCGAGAGATGTTTGGTGATACATAACTTGTTAAATTCCTTATGCAAGGCACCTTGGTAGTTTGAATAGCACAATAATTATATAGAGTTAGGAAGTCAAGGGGAACATAGTCCTAGTATTTATCTCATATTAATTTTAACCTAAAGTATTGAAGATTTGTTGGTACTATTACTATTACTACAAAATCTCCCCATTTATATTTTGCACTTTCCAACTGCATCTGCAAGTTCTTGACAAAGATTCATCCTATTCTATGTGGGTTTGACCCAACCTTTATTGGGTTTTTTATTTGACAACGATCGTATTATAATTTTTAGGAGGTGTAATTTGGGTGACATCATGGGTGATTAAATTAGATTTTTATGGAGGATCATTATACTATATATCTGAGAGTAACTAAGATGTATAATAATTTGAGAAAATATTACAAGTGGGGTGGTACGACAAAGGATATAAAAGATTATGTATCTCGTTGCCTATGTTGCAATAGTTAAGGTCGAGAATTTAAGTTCTGGTAATTTGCTTCATAGGTTACCCATTCCTAAGTGGAAATGGGAATAGATCACTATGGACTTTGTGACTGGGTTGCCTTATACTTCTTTTGGTTTTGATAGTATTTGGGTCATCATAGACCGATTAACCAAATTTGCTTATTTTTCTGGTTTAGTTTTTTTCACTGATGAGAGGTTGGCCCATATACATATTTATGATATATTTTATCTTTATAGTATGCTAGTGTTTATTATCTCAGATTAAGTTTTAGTGTTCATATCTCACTTTTGGAAGAATTTTCAAAAGTAGTTGGTTTCCTAATCGATCTTAGTATAGCTTTCTATCTCCAAACTAATGGCCAGTCGGAGCTAGCTATTTAAGTTTTAGAAGATATAGTTCATGCTTGTGTGATGGACTTTGGAGGTCAGTAGGAGCAACATTTAAGTTTGGCAGAGTTTGTGTATAATAATAGCTACCATTCTAATATTGATATGACCCCTTTCTAAGATTTGTATGGTAGGCATTGTCGGTCTCCAGTTAGTTGGTTTGAGGTTTATGAGATTAGAACTTGAGGTATGGACTTACTTTATGAGTCTTTGGATAGAGTTTGGGTCATTTAGGATAGACTTTAAGATACTTAGAGTAGGCAGAAGTGCAACGTGGATCGTAGACTTTATGCCTTAAGATTTAGTGTTAGTGATTGAGTTTTCCTTTGTGTATCACCTATGAAGGGCGTGATGATCTTTGGGAAAAAGGGCAAGCTTAGCCCAGGTATATTGAACCTTTTGAGATTCTTTGAACCAAGGATGTGGCTTATGAGGTAGCATTACCCCAAATTCATCAGTTATTCATCAATTTTTTCATGGTTCTATTCTTTGGCATTACATTTTGGATAAGTCTCATGTCATTCATTGGGATTTAGTCTAGTTATATGAGAGGTTTTCTTTCATTGAGGTGTTGTTCTCTATTTTAGCTAGGGATGTAAGACACTTGTGTTCTAGAATTATCCCAATGGTTAAGGTCCAGTGGAAAAATTAACCTATAGATAATTCTACTTGGGAGGTTAAGTCTGATATGCATAGTAGTTATCCCTAGCTTTTCACTAATTTAGGTTTTTATCTTGCCTTTAGTTTGAGGATGAACTAGATTCTTAGTGTTGGATGATGTAATAACCTAATCTTTGGTGATTTATGTAAATTATTTATTTCTATGTAATTTAACTATTTTATCCCTACCTGTGGTTGTATTGTGGTATTATTGGGGTGTAGGAATGATTGGAATGGTTCTCAATGTAGTTTGGTGTGATTTGTGTGAGATTGTGATTTTTGGTGGTCATAAAGTCTTTATAGTTGGCTTTGGTCAACATTTATTGATCTGTGCATCGAATGGAAAGTGCCGCATGACCCTTGGTTTTTAGGTCATTACATTCCATTATCTACCCCAGTACTTGGAGATTCAGGCTATGGTTTGTCTTACCTATTGGTGAGGTAAGGTAGGTGCTATTATGACTCTACAAATTGGGTTATGACAAATTGGTATCATAGCCTAGGTTCACTAGTATTATTGGTACAAGAGCAAGTGTCTAGTAGAGTCTCGTGGATCAAAACGATAACGTCCTTCTTATCTTTGGGAGACTATAGGACATTCTTAGGAGTTCTTCACTTCCTTCACTTATTTTGTGCTAAGAGACTGGGTTGATTTATAAGATTCATTTGGTTTCACTCTTTCACAGATAGCTAAAAGACCCGAGCTACTATTACCAGAGACGAGGACCTCGAGTCCATAACTAGGGATACTCTCGAAGGACATAAATGACCTAGAGGGGGCACATGATAGCTATAGCCCTAGTTATAGATTATATAGAGAGCCTTCACAAGACACTATTCCTGCTTTTTCACTAGAGATTCCTCTATCCCAGCTAGTGGTGGGCCTGGGGGTAGCCCAGGCTCTATTAGGGTTTATTGCTTTGTCATTTCTTAGTGATACTTTGGTTTATCTTTTGAGATTCATTGGTGGTGTATCATTTTATAGTGCTCAGTCTATGGATCAAAGTGGTATCGAGGAAGGGGTGTAGCTTGTAGCTATGGCCCCTAGAGTTGAGATCCCTCTAGTGCTTGTAGTTGCTTAACTGGTAGTTAACCAACCTAATATAGCCGTTGAGGAGTAAACAATTCTTTGTAGATTCTTTAGATTGTCTCCACCTAGGTTTTCTATGGCACCAAGCAAGGATGCATATAATTTCTTGGTTGTTTACGAGGATAGGCTCGATTATTCAGACCTACTTAATACTTGTGATCTTGAATACACTAATTTTTAGTTGGATATATTAGCTTGACATTGGTGAAAGGTTATCTAGATTACAGGCTAGTTGAATCTCCCCCGATGACATTGACATAATTCTCCAAAGTTTTCATAGAGAAGTATATGCCTTGTAGCTTTAGAGATGGTCCGAGAGACCAATTCTTGATATTTGGGGAAGTTCTATGACTGTCTTGGTGTAGGAGGATTGATTTGATGAGTTAGCATGGTATGTTACTTCTATCTTACGAATTGTGTATGAGTGGATTCAGTGTTCTTTTTAAGGATTGAGAATTCCTCTTTGCATAGTTAGAAAGAGTTTAGCTGCTCTTATAGGTCTTTTTTTTAGGTTTTTGATCATGCTCAGATTATGGAGGAGATACATCACGAGGCCTAAAAGGTCAATACTAAGAGGTCGCATTGTTAACGTAGTTTTAGTAGGAGCTAGAGTGGCTCACAATTTAGAGGTAGTGGTTCTCAGAGTAGGTACCCTCCATGCAAGTATTATCAATATCAGGGTCGGTCTAGTAGGCTTGTTCATGCCATACTTTAGATTATTGATAGAGGTCAGCCCAATTACAGTGATTATTTAGGCTAGAGTAGTGGTTAGCCTTTAAAAGAGGAATCTTTTGGGTTTTTTAGATGAGGTAGTTATTTCAGGTCAACCAGATATTTTGGATACAGTGAAAATCTTAGGGTGTGTTATGAGTGAGGGGCCATTAACCATTTATCAAGAGAGTGTCCCCAGCATGGGGCATTTGTACCTATAATATAGAGTTATCACTGATTAGGGTTCTGCCGCCCCAAGCTACAAGTGGTATGCAGGGTTGTTGGGGTGGTCCCAAGGGTTCTCATAGAGGACCTCAGACAAGTAGAATAGGTGATTGGTCAGACACCTAACCCGGTAGCGAACGAGGTCATTTATATGTTGTACCTAGTAGATCTGAAGTAGAGTCTTTGAATGCTATTATTATAGGTATGATATCAGTGTGTTATTAGCCATTTTTTTCCTTTTCTGATTCAGGATCCACTTATTATTATGTGTATTTATATTGTGCACCTTGGTTAGAGTTGTCTTTGGATTCTTTGTTTGTGCCGTTATATGTATCTACTCCCGTGGGTGATTCTTTTGTAGTGAATCAGGTTTAAAATCATGCATTATGACTATTCATAAGTTTGTTATTCAAGAAAATCTTACTTTGCTAGGTATGGTGGATTTTGATGTAATTCTGGGAATGGATTGGTTATCCCCCTATCATGTGGTCTTGGATTGTTTCATTAAGATCATTACCTTAGACATGCCTAACATACCTCAAGTAATATGGAAGGGATATATTAGCCATGAGCCAACAAAGATTATTTCTTATGTTTGTGCTAGGAGACTTATATCAAGGTTTGTGAGTATTACCTTACATATATTTATGAAGTTAGTATGGAGAGTCCTTTGCTTGACTCTATTCCTATAGTTTGTGTTTTCCTAGTTTTTTTCTACTGATCTACTTGTTCTTTCTCTTGAGCGTGATATTGAGTATATTATTAACCTTAAGCTGGTCACCCGACCAATTTCTATGGAATCTTACCATATGTCTATTTCGAGTTTAAGTAGCTAAATTTGAAGCTTCAGGATCTTTTGGGTAAGGGTTTTGTTAGACTGAGAGTGTTGCCTTAGCATGCTTTTGTCTTATTCATGAAGAAGAAAGATGGATTCTTGCATATGTGTATTGATTATAGGCAGCTTATTAATGTGATGGTAAATAATAGATATCCTATGCCTCATATTGATGACTTATTTGACCAGCTTCAGGGAGCAGCAGTATCTTGTAAGATTTACTTGAGATTTGATTACCATCACTTGAGGATTCGGGTAGAGGATATCCTAAAGACAACATTCAAGACATGCTATGGTCATTATGACTTCTTGGTGATGTCTTTTGGGTCGACAAATCCCCAATTGCATCCATGGATTTGATGAACCGTGTGTGCAGACCTTATTTAGATTCCTTATTGATTGTGTTCATCGACGTCATTCTTGTGTATTTAAGGAGTAGGGAGGTGAATATGTAACATTTGAGGATTATGGTCAAAACTTTGAGATATCATAGGCTTTTTTTAAAATTCTCAAAGTCCAAGTTCTAACTCGACTCGGCGACATTCCTAGGACATTTGGATCTAAGGATGGGATCATGGTGAACCCAGTGTAGATTGAGGCTATTCGTGATTGGACCAGGCATACATCTCTGTTAGAGATTCATAGCTTTATTGGTTTTGTTGGTTACTACAGGCATTTCATTAAGGATTTTTCTACTATTGTAGAGCTGCTGACCAATTGACCTAAAATGAGGTTCCTTTCTATTGGTTTGAGAAGTATGAGTTGAGCTTTTTGACGATCAAGGGTTTTCTTACTTTACCTCCTTTACTGGATCTTCCTTTTGAGGGTGAGGGATTCCCAATATATTATGTGGTTTTGGTGTTAGTTTGGGTTGTGCTTTGATTTAGCAGGGCTAAGTTATTCCTTATGCATTAAGGTAACTAAAGGTGCACAGGTGTAACTATCCCACTCATGATTTGGAGTTGGTGGCGGTAGTTTTTACGCTTAAGATTTGGAGGCATTATTTATATGGCATGAAATGTGATATCTACATAGATCATCGTAGCATTAAGTATCTTATGACTTATTGAGAGGCAACGTAGATGGATGGAGTTGCTGAAGGATTATGACATATCAATTATATACCATTCGATTAAGGCGATATTGGTAGTGAATGCCTTAAGCCAGAAGGCGGTGAGTATAGGTAGCTTGGCTTTTTTTTTTTTATTTTTGAGAGGCTATTGACATGGGTCATTTAGTCCTTAACCAACTTGATGGTGACACATTATATTTTTTTCCAAGAGGATCCTTGATAGTGTTGAAGTGAGGTTTACCTTGAGCAGATTCATAGTCGCTGATGATAGGGGACTTTCTGTCTTTCATTATGGGATGCTGAGCGGTGAGTCCAGGTGGGCTACCATAGATTTCGAGGGTATTATGAGATATGATGCCACATGTGTATTTCTAGTGTTGGTGACTTGATTCAGTTGTTATTGCATGAGGATTGCAACTCCAAATACTCTATTCACCCTGGGATAGGTAAGAAGTATAAGGATTTGAAGTAACACTATCGATGGAGTGGTATGAAGATAGATGTGGCAAACTTTGTAGCTCGTTGCCTATATTTTCAACAGGTGAAGGTCGAGCATCAGAGGCTTGGTGGCATGATTTAGAGATTGCCCATTCTCGAGTAGAAGTAGAAGTGGATCACCATGGACTATGTTAGTATTTTTCCTCATGCTTCTCTTGGTTTGGATGACATTTGGGTTATTATAGATCGATTAACCAAGTCGGCATATTTTTGTCTTATTCAGATATCCTGTGATGAGAGGTCATTCCGTATCTATGTTCATGAGATAGTTTGCCTATATGGAGTGGTCATATCAATCATTTTAGACCGAGACTTAGTATTCACTTCTAGATTCTGGAGTGATTTTTTGGAGAAGTTGGTACTCAGGTGGATCTTAGCATTTCTTTACACCTTTGGACCGATGGAAAGTTAGAGCGGACCATTCAAGATCTTTAGGATATGCTCCGAGCTAGTGTTATGGATTTTGGAGTTTAGTGTGAGCATCACTTTACATTGGCGAAGTTCACATGTATTAATGGCTAACATTCGAGTATTGAGCTATTACATTCAATGAATTAAATGGTAGGCAATGTAGATCTCTGATTAGATAGTTTGAGACTTTTGAGGTTAGGCTCAGTGGTGATGACCTGCTTGGGAGTCATTAGATAGATTCAGGGTGATTCAGGATAGGTTGAGGGCAACATAGAGTAGGCCAAAGGCTTATGGATATCATAGACTTTGTGCCTTGATGTTTTGAGTTGGATATGTGGTATTCTTTTGAGTATCACCCATGAAGGGCATGACTAAGTTTGGGAGAAAAGGCAAGCTCAGCTCCGGATATATTTGACCTTTTGATATCCTTCACACAGTTGGCGATGTGGCTTATGAGTTAGCATTTCCCCTAGATTTTTCCGTTGTTCATCTAGTTTTCTATGTTTCTATGTTGCGGCTTTAGATTACCGATGAGTCACATGTGCTTCGATGGGAGTTAGTTTAGCTAGATGAGAGGTTGACCTTTGGAGAGCGCCAGTCTTTCTTTTAGCAAGGGATGTCAAGTGGTTGTGCTTTAAGGAGTTTCCTGTAGTTAAGGTTCAATGGAGACACTACCCAATAGAGAAGGCTACTTTGGAGATCAACAGTGAGATGCAAGCCCAGTATCCCCACCTGTTCGAGCCATTAGGTGCATCCTAACCCTTTAGATTCGCGAATGAAAGTTTTTGTAGTGGTGGATATTGTAATGACCCTCTATGTCATTTTATTCATTTTTCATAGATTTTTGCTATTTTGAGCTTTCCTATAGATGCCCTACATCATTTGTGACATACTGGAGCTAGGGGTTCATTTACCAAGTAGTTTGTTTTGCTTTTAGAGCCAATTCCCTATTTTGAAGTCTTTTTTGGTTAGAATTAGCTATCAGGTCCAAAATTTATGTTAACGACCTCATATGCTAATTCTGACAGTTCCAGCGCTCCAAAATATGGATTTTAGGCTAGGGGGCCCTTGGCTTTGGGTCCCAAGGCATCTACACTTATTTTGGGATATTGGTCGAAAGTTGGTACTTTTAATAAAATGACCCCCGGTGGAAATTTCAACGGGGTCTTTGGTACAAAATATTGAATTTGATAGTGTATCATAGTTCATCATGCTTTATGGGATTCCGAATGAATCCCAAAAGGCCGGTGGAAACCTGGAATTTCCCAAGTTTTAGCTGGTGCATCCGCTAAAGTGAACCATTGGTCGCTTTAATAGAGGATACTTAAGTGGCTATCCAATCACTTTAGTGGCCAAAGCTTGCCCAACCAGGTTTTTTAAGCAAAAGCCTATCCACTAAAACAGATGCCACTTAAGTGGCAGCTTGTATGCTTTAGCGAAGGGCCAGACAAGGCAGGTATCACTTTAATAGTACTAATCCACTTAAGCAGTGCTAAGTTGCTTTAGCGGTACTAAGTCGCTTTAGCAGTGACCGCTTAAGAGATCAAGTGGCCACTTAAGTGGAACTTGGAAGAGTGATCATTAGGATATTGTATGGTTTTGGTGTGCTCGGAATAACCATTTCCTCATCAAACTCCTTGTAAGTTTCCATTTAATTCTTGGTTTAACTCCCCAATCTAGTCATATATCCCTAATTTCTTGTTGGATTGATTTTGGTATCATCTGGGCTAAAAATTTACCTATTCTTGAGGGAAAATGATCATTGAGCATACTGGGATATGTGATGGTTTCCAAAGTGCGATTCCACAAGTAGGCCCATGTGAGATTTTGACTTGATTTTGGACCCCAAGCATATAAATGCACTATGGGTACCATTTTTATTGTTTAAATGCGTAGATTACTATTTTGATAGTGTGGCATCATATGGAAGCTTCTCGAAAGGGGAATTTATTGATTTAGCAAACTTTATTAGGCTTTCTTCAGCGTCCAGGTAGGCTAGGCTTATCTTTTTCTTAGATTGGGCTTAATTATGATATTGTGCTAATTTTGGGTTGGGAATTTGCCCTAGAGTTATATTTAGTGTGATTTGGGTCATTTAGCCGATTAAGGGAACATAATTAGGCATAATTGACTGAACTACTCGTTCTTAAGGTAGGATTTCTGTCTTAAGCTGCAATGATGGGTATGTAGAATCTAGTAGTAGGATTTGTCACCCTAGTCTAGTTTACATATAATTTGCCTTAGAGTGGATTTTCGAGGTTAGAATTTGTCACGACCCAAACCAGGGCCTAGTCGTTATGGGTATATAAAGACCACCGTGGGCTGGAGACCACCCCTTTAGTCTAACCTCCTGAGCACAATATAACAAACAACGGAACCCAACAAAAATAGTAAATAAGATAGTTGAATCAAATGAAATCTAAGAGTCTAACCAAGACAATCAATTATCCGAACACTCTCCATAAAAGCCTCTAAAACCAGAAATACCAAACTAGGTCGGGACATGCCCCCGACCATGATAAAAGAGAATTTACAATTCCCAAAATATGAAAAAAATCCTAATGACATGGCAGGGATTTCTAAATGATGGAGGCTCACCACTTCACAATAACTCAACCAACGTACCACCCACCTAACGCTGCACAGGAATAATAGAAAAACTCTTAGACCTTGCATCATGAAACAATGCAGTGTTCAGGGATGGTTAGTAAGTTGATTACTAGCATGTAACTCAGGGAAAAGGGATAAAATAATGGCATTGCCAAAAAAGATAGTCAAAACCACATGCACAACATTTATATATACATGTATAGGATGTTGAGATAGGGACAAGGGACATGAACATGAGAGTTCAAAATATTAACCTAAACTGTGTAGCTCACTTGATCCTAAAGGCACCAATGGGCTATATGGGTTCGACTCCCCTTATCGGAAGGGACCTAGTGCATGTTAGCCACACGTACCGAGGAAACCAAGGAAAGGATAAAGACACCAAGGTGATATCCATTAAAAATATAAAGTGTGTACCAAGCACACAGTCACATAGACCCCTACATCAGCAAACATAGTTTCCAGTGTTGGACCCCCCAAGACTACACCTTCACGATGAGCTACACAATTCCCTTTAAGCATAAATTAAAATAGTTTACACATAAACCCAACCATTAACTAAAGAGCCTTTATTAAGGCATTTTCCAATATGGTATCATCATATCAATATGCTTTCAAGTTAATTAAATCATGCCAAACCAATTCATATAACCATTAGACTCCTAAGTTCCATTTAAAATCCAAAACCATGGATACCAAGGCCTTCCAAAATCATTTTTATCCATTCAACCTTTTATGCAATGCAATTTTTCAATAATGTAAGCCAAATCATGCAAATATCTAAATTTAAGATCAAGTTTACAAGGTGGGTTGAGGTTAATTCCATTACCATACAAAAATTCATCAATATTATAAAACATAACTCACCAATTTATAAACATTATGTCAATGCCTCCATTGAATTCCAAAATCTATCCATTTAAGCATGAATAACCCAGTAAAATGAGGACTAATCAATTCAAGTGTTAACCACCAAAAACTTCAACCCAAGTTCAAACACTTTATAAAAAACACATGAATATTGAGTAAAAAAGTGACATAATGTAAAAATACCTGTTAGGTATAGAAACATTCCTGAAGTATAGATGAAATTGTAGAGAATTCAAAGTTTGAATCCTAACGTTGAATTTCTTGTAAAACCCTAATATCTTATGCCTTAGGAGTTAAAGAGGAAAAAGGTAAGGTTTTGATTTTGATAACTGATGGTAAAGGGGTCATTTGGGTGATTTTAATCACGGAACAAGAGTTTGAAGGGAGGAAAACAGCAAAAATACCCTAATTAAAATATCCAGGAAAAGTTTAGGAACAGTCGTCATGACTTAGGTAACGACTCATGAGGTCTGGCCACAGTCATAGCCTAGAGTCTTTACCCAAGGATAAAAATATTGTTCTTCACTGTTATGATAACATATCCATCATAATGACTCGTTATGTCTCACAACGAGTCACACCCTTGAGTTGTTGTCAAAAGATCAAGGTATAGGCTTCCTAACTACCATGACAACGAGGCCTCCTGACGGATCCTTATGTTTGGTAATGAGTCATGGTCAGAGTAATTGTCAATGGCAATTTGACATCACTATTTTAATTTGGCCATATATTCTTACCCCAATCTTGGATTGAGGAGAAACTAGTGGCACTGGAAAGCTAACCCAACTATTTATCCTATGGAGGGACTAGTGCTCAAGAAATTAGGGTATTACATTACCCTTATCCCCTCCTTTGTATCATTCATCCCTAAATGAATTAGAATTTTTTAGCTCAAAACCCACCAAATTGTAGATAATTGAATTAGCTTTCCAACTATACAATTTCTTCTTAATCCGATACCCCAGCGAAAAGTTATGATTATTTTTGTCAGAACTAGTAAGCTATCATGATAAGACTTCATCACGGTGATGTGGTTGCATCCATTTTTTATTTAAATAATTAAGGGTAAATTTAACCAATTCATCTATAACGCTACTTGGGCATCAGTTAGGGCATAATTTTGTCCTTCTTCTCTCATTTTCCTCTCAAGAAAACCCTCTCCTTTCTCCAAGAAAAAATTAAATTCCTTTTTCCCCAAGAAATAAAGAATTCAAGTTCCCCCAAGTTCAAGAACCTTCAAGAAAGCATCAAGAATTATGTTTCCCTCTCAAGTTAAAGGCATAAGATTTGTGGGGTATCACTCATTGGTCCTTTCTACCCATGGAGCCATAAAACCCCTTTCTTTCATTTAAAGAATGAAAATTCTATCATTATGGTATTTTATGTGTTCAAGAAATATTGAATTTCATGTTTTCATGGTGATTTAAACTAAATTCAATCCATGTATGATCCTATTCAAGATTTGATTTCCTCATGCTATGAATTTTAGTTTCCCTTGTCTTACTCAAGTAAATTTTAGGATTTGTTAAATGCTCATGTTTAGAATATCTCCATGTGCATGTTCATGCTTTCCACATGTTTGATTGAATACTCATGTCTTGGATTGAACCATGATTCAATACTATAAAATTAAGTCTATACGTCAAGTTTTATAATCATTCAATGCTAGAGGGTTATGAACACCTGATACCTATGTGTTTTACATGATTTCCATTTTTCAAGTAACAAGTCAGTCAGACCATGGTTTTAATATCATATTTAGAACATGAAGATCTTATTGAGAATTATCAATTTATATGTTTATGATTACCTCAAAATTTGTATGCACCGTTATTTTCAGAATACCATAACTTGAGCTTATCAGTTATCAGTTATCAATACATGCAACAATTAGTATTTCAGTGTCTTTCAGTTGGGAGTAGGATTTAGCAGCGAGCAAACCTAGGGATGGGGGATCACCCACCAGTTAGGACTGGGTCATTAGCAGTAGTCCCTAAGTACCAGAACTACATAAATATCTTAGGATGAGATGTCACCCGATAGATTAAGACTGACACTCTCTTAGGGGTCGTTTGGTTGGGAAATTGTTATCCCGTGATAACTAATTCTGAGATTAGTTATCCCAGGATTACCTAGTATAACTTATCCTACCATGCATATGGGATAAGTTATCCCATCACTATGATGTAAATGGCGGGATAAGTTATCCCGATATTGATCCCTTATTTTATTGCGGGATTACTTATCCCTTATACCTTACACTAAACGACCCCTTAGAGGTCACCCGCCAGTTAGGACTTACTTCCTAGTCCTTTGGGAAATAAGTGTAGTGATCACGCAAGTTTAGGTTCTGCTTCGATGGTAAGGATAGAACAACCCTCCTCAATGTAGGTCAGACGTTGGACTCCATTATAGCTCACATGGTTTATGTAGATTACATGATAGCTCACACAATCTCAGTACCATATTCTGTGTAATTTTAGTTCAGGTTTGATTAACCAAGAATACAAATTCTCAATTATTCAATTATCAGATTTTAGTCTGTCAGTTTATAGATTATTTCAAAAATATGCTTATTCTTAGTCTTGTATTCTCAGATATTATAGTTTTCATGCATTCATGCTCAGTTATCTCATGTAGTTTAGTTTGTCCTTATCTCATATGCACAGTGCCCCACAGTTTTAATCCAGTTATTAGACTAAGTATAGTTCAGTTTTATATGATCAGTATTTATATACCGCTACTCAGTATACCAATGTCAGTTTTACCTTTACTTAAATTTTAGTTGTTCGATCATACAAACATTAGTTATTCAGTTAATAAGATCTACTTAGTATATGCTATGTTAGTTTTGTATGTTTATTCATTCTTGCTTTTTATATTTGTATATTTAGATCCTTGAGTTAAGACAATTTCCACCACATAGTTTCAGAGCCAGTGTTCATACATCATCCTCAGGATAACTTTTATAGCATATTCAATCCCACAAGAGAATGGCTGACGACATTTATGTTTCAACCGCCTCCTAGCTTACAGAATTTTTTTTAGCTCATGATTTATAAAATTCCCTATAATTTACCATTTTTATGTATAGTCATATTTTAAATGTATATTTCAGTAAATAACTTATATCCTCAATCTTACAACATGTTTGAAATATTTCCTTGATTTAATGTATCTCTAATTACTCAGTACACTCCAACGTACTATATGAATTTGTGGATACATCCTTCATAATGTAGGTACCATATATAGCTCTTACACCAGGGTTAGAAAGTTTGCATCTTTCAGCCAGCAAGTGATAAGTTCTGCTATTTTGAGAACTCCAGATAGTTCTCAATCATGTAATATATTTTTTTGATTTTCCATATATACTGATTAGTGGTAGTTGAAGGCATGTCCCATCTATCTATAGTCACTATAGTATAGGCTTCATAGATGTCAGTTCGAGTCAGTCATCTAATTTGAGTTCTTTATTCAGTTGTATCATGGTGTAAACTATATCAGTATTACCTTTATTCGGACTTTTTATGATTATGCTTCCGCTCAGCAAATTAAGTTTTGTTTTAAATATTAAATCAATTGCTCAACAGTATGCCAGTTCATGGGTTAGCTTGGGATCACTTTTTGTTCCAAGCACCATGTTACGACTAGGGGGTTGTATCAAGTCCTGACAAACTTGGTATCATAGCCTAGAGTTTAAGTGTGATGTCTATGAAGCCGTGTTTAGTCGAGTCTCGTGAAATAGTATGGAGATGTCTATACTTTTCTTTGAGAGGCTACAGGGTATTTAAGAAATGTTTCCTTTCTTTCATATCTCAGATTGTGCAGTAGAAGTTTTCTCTAAGAAACTTATGTAGATTCTTTTGTTGATCCATTTGTGCCATCTCTGCCTTATTCTTAAGGAAACAAAAATAGCCAGCTTACATTCTTATAGATAGTGTTTTCTCAGACAGTTCCCATAGACAGTTATGGGATTACACACAGGCTCAAAAGTATCCCATCAGTGCCCTTATGATCTAAACTTTGAAAGTATTCATTTTTTGTTCATGAAAAATCATGCATTGAGCCAATGTTAGATGTACTTTTAGATCCCTTCTCAAAATCCTATTATAGCATGTGACCTAGAGCTAGAAGCATGAACCCAGAACTTCAGACGTAGTAAATTGGGATAGTGTTTATCTGGATTTAACATATTATATATTCATGGATCTAATTGTCTGAAGGGTGAATCAGTAGGCTTGAAATAGAGTATGCAAGAATTTAAGTTTGTTGACTCAAAATTATATGTTGTTGATGTTGGGTATGTTGATATAATGGTAATTCTCGTGGTTTAGATGTGATGTTAGTAGGCTATGAAGGAAGTTAGTATGGTTCATTGAAGATTTAGGGATATCCATGTTAAGTGTTAGAATCTAAGTTTGAATCTTTGAAGATTGAGCTGATAGAAAAAATAGTTTAAGCTCTAGATAGCGTGAACTCAGGGTATGGTGAACTCAAAGATATTATATGATGACTATTGGGGGTATATCAAGTTAAGAGTTGTATCCCAGAAGAAAATACAAGCAACGGGTTTTACACTTTCAGGTTGAGTTTATTATTTATGTGTATTGTTATATCTCAGGCTCTAGAGTAAAGTGATTGTGGTTTAGTTTAGAGGTTTTAAAAGGGTCCACAGACTTAGAATGATGGGTTAAAACTAAGGGGGAGATGATAGAATAATTAACCAAGTCAGGTTATAAGATTTTAGTAGTGATGCTAGTATGCTGTAGAACATTAGCAGGGGAGGAAGATGCCCGGCCCATTCTTATCTCAGTGAAAATTTTTGTACTTCAGTTCTCACGATATATACTCATTCCTTACTTGTTATCTCCATGACTATAACTCATATTCATGCACTTTCCATGGAATCATGTACATTTCCAATTCCTAGTATGAGGAGTTCCAGTTCACTCAACAGTACGAATCATGTTCCAAGAATTTATGAACTCCAAACTTAGGTCATGTAGCTTAGGACTCATGTACTCATGCTTTACAATATGCTCAGTTCCATAACTCATGGTGTAATCTTAATGACTGGTGAAATTCAGATTATGTCATATGTGTCCTCAGTTTTGATCTCTTTAATGAATTTATGCTTTTATGGGCGTTTGTTTAGAAGTTCATATATGGTTATTAAGATAGGCTTGAATGTTATGTTGGTGTATAAGTGGATGAATGCATTGTACTTTAGTGAATTCCTAGTAAGAGGTGAATATAGTTATTGAAGTGGTACTAAGAATTATTCATTAGAAGAAAGTTGTGAAAACACATGGGGTATTGAATTCGTGGTTCAGACTAGTGTTATGGTGTGATTTGTTGTACCTTGTGATTTTGAGTTAGGCTTGATCATAGTGAGAAAATTTAGTTCAGTTTAGACTTAAGTAATGGAGTTATCAATGCCTATGTAAGAATTATAAGTGGAATCAAATAAGCCTAGTATTTGAGAGGAAAAACATAGTTGAAGGAGTGCTTGAGAAGCGTGGCTAAGCTTAAAAGTTAGAAGTTGCATTGACTAAGGCCTAGTGATTCTATCCTAGCTTATGTTTTATACGCCTATGTTCCATGTTACAGAGTGATAGCCATATTAAGATACCTTACTCAGGTATCCTACTTAGATCATCCCCAAGTTCCTTTGCTCCGTAATGTTATCAGAACGTTTTAGAAAGAGTGTTGAAGAAATACTCTAGTTGAGTGTAAGATTTCAATATAATTCAGCCTGTATAACCAACAATTCAATTTAGCAGTCAGATAGACAAGTTTTTATGGTTTTCCATTTTTCTCCATCTAGTCTTACTATTCAAAGTTCCATGAATATGGCCATTCCTTGAGGTAAAATATTCACATCCATGGAAATTACCAATTTAGCTTAGTTCATGAATTATGCATCAGTTTCAGATTTCAGATATTCAGTTATGACTTAGTTCCTAAGTGTCCTATTTATCCTCTTAGTCTTTCCTTAGTATTTTAGCCAAGTCAGTATTATTTGGGGGATGAATGATCCCAAGGAGGTGATATTATAATACCCCAAGTTTTTATGTCCAAAATCTCTCAACTTTTCTTCATGAAACCAAATCCACCCTTAGGTAATGGTTATTCATAAGTTAAATCTCTTATTTCTATCTCAGCCTTATAACCATTCTCATGTCATTACGTGTATTCACAAAATTAGTTCAGTTCATGTATATTCTCAAATTCAGTTATGCACTCATGTTCCCAGTCATACATGTTCAGTATATGATCTCATTTACTTTAGTATAGTACTCTCAGTCTAACAAATCATATTTGAGGATGAATGTTCCCAAGAGGGAGATATTGTAATAACCCGTACGAATCTTAGCTCGATTCAACTCTTAGTTGTATGCTTAAGGGGCTTAAGGCTTGAAATTTTCACTAAGTATCGGGGACTTTGTTATCTTCAAGACCTCTAAACTTTGAGGATTTTTACTTTGACCTTCTCCACCTGTAGACATTAGTTGTTGAGTTAATTCATGTTTAATGATATAAGAAATATGTCTCGAAGGAGTTTCAGATTTTTCAGACCAATTTGGGACATGTTTGGATCACAAAACCAGTGGGTCACTATGATAGGCACGTGATATGACATTAGTCCAAATCGCATATTGACCATGTCATCATGAAAGTTTTATGTCCAGTTCTTGATTTATAATTGAATACATGTTTTGTGATCTTTGTCTTAGTGTGTGAAGTGCTTTAGAGGTGAATAATGTTCATAGGAATCACTTAGAACAAAGTTAAGCTAAGAGCCTTTGATTTGGCCAAATTTTGGTATTCGATTCTACAAAGGTAAATTTTGAACGTGTATAAATTTTTACCTATATGAAATTTTTCATCTCAATACCCACCAAATTGTAGAAAATTGAATTAGATTTCCAATGATACCAATTTCATCTTAATCCGATGCCTGAGCCAAAAGTGATGATTATTTGTCAGAATCAGTAAGCTACCGCGATAAGACCGCATCGTGGTGACGTAGTTGCATCCAGTTTTTTTCTTATTTAAATAATTAAGGGGTAATTGGGTCTTTTCCCCCCTCAACCTAGTCGTCTATAACATGACTTGGGCATGAGTTAGGGCTTAATTTTTCCCTTCTTCTCCAATTTTCCTCTCAAGAAAACCCTCTTCTTTCCCCAAGAAAAAATCCAATTCCTTTTTCCCTAAGAAATAAAGAATTCAAGTTCCCCCAAGTTCAATAACCTTCAAGAAAGCGTCAAGAATTGTGTTTTCCTCTCAAGTTAAAGGCTTAAGGTATATGGGATATTCATGCATGGGTCCCTTTTACCCATGGATCCAAAAAACCCTTTTATTTCAATTAAAGAATGAACTTTCTATCATTATGGTATTTTATATGTTCAAGAAAGATTGAATTTCATGTTTTCATGGTGATTTAAATTAAATTCAGCCCATGTATGATCCTATGCAAGATTTGATTTCCTCATGCTATGAATTTTAGTTTTTAGTTTTTCATGTTTTACTAAAGTAAATTTCAGAATTTGTTGAATGATCATGTTTAGAATATCCCCATGTGCATGTTCATGCTTTCCACATGTTTGATGAAATGCTCATGTCTTGGGTTGAACCATGATTTAATACTACAATCTTATGTATAAACATCATGTTTTATGATCATTCAGTGCTGGCGTGTTATGAACACCCGATACCTATGTGTTTTACATGATTTCCATTTTTTCAAGTAACAAGCCAGTGAGACCATGGTTTTAATAGCATATCAGAACACCATGATCATGTTCAGACTTATTTGTTTATATGTTTATCATTATCTCGAAATTTGTATGCACCTTATTTTCAGAATACTATGACCTGAGCTTATCAGTTACCAGTTATCAGTGCATGCATTAGTTAGTATTTTAGTATTTTTCAGTTGGGAGTAGGATTTAGCACCGAACGAACCTAGGATGGGGTTCACCCACCAGTTGGGACTGGGTCATTAGTAGCAGTCCCTAAGTTCCAAAACTACGTAGCCAGTGTAGGATTATGAGATGTCACCTGCTAGTTTAGGAATGACACTCTCTTAGGGGACACCGGCCAGTTAGGACTGATCCCTAGTCTTTTGGTACATCAGTTTAGTGATCACGTCAGTTTAGGTTCTACTCTAATGGAAAGGATAGAACAAGCTTCCTCAACGTTGGACTCCATGATAGCTCACATAGTTTATGTTGGTTACATGATAGCTCCCACCGTCTCAGTACAGTATTCAATGTATTTTCTACTCAGGTTTTCTTGAAAAAGTGTACAGATTCTCAGTTATTTAGTTATTAGATTTCATTGTTTCAATTTAAAATTTTTTTCATAAATATGCTTATGCTTGGTCTTGCATTCTCATATATTACAGTTTTCATGCATTTATGCTCAGTTATCTCATGTTGTTTAGTTATTCCTTATATCATATGCACAATACCCCATATTTTCAGTCCAATTATTCAAATTAAGTACAATTCAGTTTTACATGATAAGTATTCATATATCCGCTACTCAGCATAACGATATTAGTTATCCCTTTACTTAATTTTCAGTTGTTTGGTCACATAGACATCAATTATTCAGTTAATTAGATCTACTTAGTACATGTTATGTTGGTTTTGTATGTTTATTCGTTTGTGCTCAATATATTTCTATATTCAGATCCTTGAGTTAAGTCAGTTTCCACCACATAGTTTCAGACCCAGTATTCATACATCATCCTCAATACAATTTTTAAAGTATATTCAACCCCATAAGAGAATGGCTTACCACATTTATGTTTCTACTGCCTCATAGCTTATAGAATTGTTTTTATCTCATGATTTATAAAATTCTCTATGATTTATAGTTTTCACGTATAGTCATGTTTCAAATGTATTTTTTAGTAAATAACTTATATCCTCAGTTTTACAGCATGTTTGAAATATTTCCATGATTTAGTGCATGTCTCCATATACTTAGTACATTCCAACGTACTGACCACATATATGCATTTGTGGATACATCCTTCATAATGTAGGTACTATATGTAGCTCTTACGCTAGGGTCAGAAAGTTTGTAGCTTTCAACCAGTAGGTGATGAGTTCTCATATTTCGAGAACTCCAGATAGTTGTAGATCATGTACTATATATTTTTGATTTTCCATATATATTGATTAGTGATAGTTGGAGGCATGTCCTAACTATCTATAGTAGTATAATAGAGGCTTCATAGATGTCAGTCATAGTCAGTCATGTTATTTAAGTTCTTTCTTCAGTTGTATCATGATGTAAATTATATTAGTATTAAATTTATTCAAACTTTTCATGATTATGATTCCACTCAGCAAATCAAGTTTTGTTATATATATTAATCAGTTGCTCAACACTATGCCAGTTCATGGGTTAGCTTGGGATCACTTTTGGTTCCAAGCATCGTGTTACGACTAGGGGGATAGTTTCGGTTCGTGAAACTCACTACATCAAACCACCAAATAGGAGACCTACACCTTTTACTATAGAGACCCTTAAAAGAAGCCATTTGAATGCTGGAATGATAACTGTTGTAGTAAGCAAACTCATTAAGAGAAAAATGGTCAACCCAAATACCTTTAAAATCAATCACACAGGCACTGCTTGTCTATCCATTTGAGGGTTGAAAGTGGTGCTATGGTTCACCTGAATACCAAAACCTTTTTGACACAAACACCAAAAGTGAGAAGAAAACTACATACCATGGTCTGAAATGATGGATACCGGCGCCCCATGCAGCTTAACATTTTCCTGAATGTATGACATAGCATAGTCCTCTCCCAAGTTGTTAATCCTCATAAGAAATAAGTGAGCAAACATGGTCATTCTATCTACAATGACATAAATATAATCATACTGGTTGCGAGACTATGGAAGACCTATAATGAAATCCATATTAATCATCTCCCACTTCCATATGTGCAACTCTATCTCTTGAGATATGTCACTAGGCCTCATATGCTTAACCTTGACTTGCTGACAAACTATACACTTAGCAATAAAATTCGCCACATTCCTTTTCATATTATTCTACCAATAGATTTCCTTTAAGTCATGATATATTTTGATCGAACCCAGATAAACTGTGTATCTAGACTCATGAGCTTCAATCAAAATCCTTTCCAACAAGCCATCAACATCAGGAACACACAACCTTCCTTGATACCTCTAAATACTATCTTTCCTAACATCGATTGCCATAACATTTTCTGCCTAAAATCATCCTTAATCTGCCTAAGTATGGAATCCAAATCCTATTTCTCCTTCACCTCAGCACAAAGAGATAATTTAACCACTTCCTGAGCAATCACTCCTCCATCCTTAGAGTCCAAGAGACAAACTCCCAAGTTATCTAGTCTGTGGATATCATTCACCAACCCTCTTTTCTCCTCATCAACGTGATCTAAGCTACCCATAGACCACCCGCTAAGAGCATCATCAACAACATTATCTATACCTTGATGGTAGTGAAGGCTCATATGATAGTCCTTAAGTAATTCGAGACACTGCCTCTAACTGAGGTTCAATTCCTTCTGTATAAACACATATTGCAAGCTCTGATAGACTGAATAAATATCCATATGCACTCTATACAGATAGTGGCACCAAATTTTCAAAGAAAAGGCCACAACCGCCATCTCTTGGTTGTGAGTCGGGTAATTCCTATTGCGAACCTTAAGTTGCATGGAGGCATACCTTACTATGCTGTATCAAAAAAAACCCAGTCACACATGACACACATCATAATTCACAACAAATTCATTAGTATACTCGGGCAGAGTCAAAACTAGCATAGAAGTCAACTTGTCCTTCAACTTCTCAAATAAACCTCACAAGTATCAGACCATAAAAACTTAATCTTTTTTTGTGTTAGCTTTGTCAACGGAGTAGAAATATAAGAGAAACTCTCCACAAACCTTCTATTGTACCCTGCAAAGCGCAGAAAGCTCCTAATGTTAGTTGGAGTTATGGGTCTAGGTCATTTCTTAACTGCTTTAAATTTTTATGGATCCACCTTGATCCCTATACTAGAAATAAAATGACCAAGAAAGGTCACAACACTTAGAAAAAAATTCACACTTAGAAATTTTTGAATATAATTTCTAGTCCTTAAGAGTCTGCAACACAATGTGGAGGTGCTTGGCATAACTTTTGGAGTACACCAATATGTCATCAATAAAGACTATAATAGACAAATCCTAAATTTGGCTGAACACCTAATTCATAAGATCCATGAAAGAAACCAGAGCATAGTTCAACCCAAAAGACATAACAAAAAACTCATAATGACCATAGCAAGTATGAAAAGTAGTCTTGGGAATATCAACCTCCCTAATTTTCAATTGGTGATAGCTCAAACGGAGATCAATCATAGAGAAACACCTAGCACCCTGAAGTTGGTCAAAAAATCATAAATACCTAGGGAGAGGATACTTATTTTTCACTGTAACTTTGTTTAACTAATGATAATTTATACACATCAGAAGAGACCCATCTTTCTTCCATAAGAAAAGCACAAGAGCACCCCAACACTAGGATGGATGAAACCCTTATCAAAGATATCTTTGAACTGCTCCTTTAGTTCCTTTAGTGTAGCTGGAGCCATTCTATAAGGAGGAATGAAAATAGGATGGGTACCTAGTAAAAGGACAATCCCAAAATCTATTTACATATAGGAAGGAATTCTAGAAAGATCATCGGGAAAAACTTCAAGAAATTCATTAACCACAGGGACAGATTGACATCACCTAAACTACCCTTCCTTAGAAGGATAAAATGGTCACTTTCAAAATATAGTAACCTAACTAGGTTGGGGCATATCCCACAGGGAATACGTCACATATCTTGCTTGAACTTTTTGAAATTACCAGGCAATGCAGAAAAGGGGGGATTTGTAGTAACTAGCAAGAAGTAACAAGAGTTGAATGATTTTGGTTGTAAATAATTTCTCTCTCTATATATATATGTAACACTATGGTTTGTGTTCCCTATGGCTTCTAACTCTATAGACTTATAGTGCACTTTCAAACTATTCTAATAACTTGCATGTAGAATGTAATAAGTTATGTACTGTCAACTATTTGGTGGACTTATTGATGTATTTCACCATTTACCTTTTAAGTCTCTGTCCAAATTACTGTTGCAATCTTCTTTTCCTACTCTATAGCTCTCTTGTAAAGAAAACAAAGAATAGGCAGGATCTTAATGTTGGCCACCACTAGGAAATCATTTTGAATGAAGAAAACCAAATACATGCAAGAATCTTTATCTAGAATGACTTGGCACTTCCTTTACTTTGTTAATCCTCTAGGGTTCCTACAACCCTTGATAAGGAAATTAGTCGCTCATAGTTATAAGATCAGTCATGAAATCCATAAACAAAATCATAGAATCAATCTCACAATAACGAAAGAAGAAGACGCAAAGTTTGAAATTGAATAACAAACCAAAACAAAACCAAGAACAATAAGAGTATATAGTGTGTAATCTTATCCCTAAGTGCTCTCTCAGCCTCTTTCTATCATATAACAAAGTCTAATAGGCATTTATAGATTACAAGAAAACCTAGAAATCAAATCCTAAATATGATAGAAAAACTTGACTAAACGCACATAATAAGGACTAAAAATATCATAGGACTGTATGCAGGTTACATGGAAATCCTAGGAACAATTTCAAAATAATTCAAGAAAATTGCGGTCCGTGACCACTTATTGAAGTTACCCATGGACCGTGTGTGGTCCTTAGTAAGAGAAAAACCTCCTGCACATCTCCTAAAGCTCTCTGGACTTGACCCTTTGCTAGTTACTAAGGCCACCTATGGATTATAAGGGGCACCTACGGACTGTAGGTGCCCTTAGTAAGTGACAAAGTCTTTTTTTCCTATTTCTTAGCCTCTGGACTTGAAGTTCTGACACCTACATATTCACCTACTTAAGTAAGAGACACCTATTTCGAGTAAGTGACCAGGTAAGTGGCCCAAAACATCAACTTCTCATCCTTTTCTTTTGTTTATCATACAAAACCTAGATTTTTTTAATCCATTTTGGCATCCAAAACCTAGTTTCTTGCAAAATCACTCCAAAACACATAAAATCCAACAAAATAGCCTTAGTTATATAAATATTCTCCATGTTTAAGCATCATAAGTGCTATGAATCCATAGCGCATCAAGACCCTTAACTTAGAACGTTGCATGTATCAAGCAACAAATATACCACAAATGATACAATGATGCTTAACCAAGAGAAACCTAAGATACCTATGATAGTCAATCATCAGATTTAGCTCAAAATATATTACCCTCTCTAAGTTTAATACTTTAAAACCAACTGTGCGTATCTATGAAGCACAACTATGTAACACAATGGAATCAAGCTATGGCATTACATTAGCAACAACTAACCATGAATATATACATGTTACACTACCCAAACAAGTAAGTAGCTAGAAGTACAACCCATGTGCCCTTATATCAAAGAAGTCCCAATCACTCAGTAGAATCGTGCATGTCATTTTAGTGACGTATCAAGAGACAGTCACACTCACAAGAGAAGTTCCAATCAATATACACAGAATACTATAGGATTGCCCTTATTTTTTACCTTAGCCTTCAGACAGTTGGGTTAGGATCACTATAAGTCTTTCTTCAGCTTGTAATGTAGGCTTGGGGGCTGGTAAGATACATATGGGACTATAGTAACTAAGCCTCCTTGGTACTACACTTACTTTGGGGTCCACTTATCAATTCGTTTCTTTTTATTCCACCCTTGTTTCTCTCTTTTTATTTTTTTATAACACATTTAGGTTGGGTGTGGTTTCTTTTATTCTTTTTATTTTTTAACAATTTTCTTTTTCTTTTGATTTTTATTTCTCTACCACACCCAACCCTACTCTTTTTTTCTCCGATTTTACCCATCTTCATACCCACTTTACATTACACACTCCTATGATAGCCACCCTTAACTTAAGAGATTTGCTTAAATTAAGGTGCACAATGTCCAAGAATGACTAGGGTCAAAACAAGTTCATTGTAACACAAATGGTAAGGTGAAAGGTGTAACAAGAAAAATAGGTGATAAGGCTGAAAAATAGGGTTCAAGGGATAGTAATTCACATATGGAAGGTCATTTAGGATAAACGTGGAATGATATTAAGAACAACTAATGATTCTTTCCCAACATATTGTCCTACAACCTAGGCAAGACAATCGGGCAAAAACTAGATTTAACATACGCTGGGAACTAAGTAGTATCTCACATACACATGGAAAATGATCACATCACAAGCAACTACCTATCCGGTTCATGCAATCATTAGCAATGATTATCATATCCCTAGTTCTTATGCCATAACAAGATTCATAATAGTCACACACACATATATATATATATATCACACAATTCAAAAACAAGTTATTGAAGAGGTATCATTTTCTCAAAAATCAATAAAAACTTATCAATAGCCCTAGATACTTATTTTTCTCCTAGTTGAACACAAACCATCACTAAATAAAACATAATACGCCAAAATATACCGGATCTATTGGAAAAATAACTTCAGGGAAAAGAGGAACAACAACAAAAACCCTTAGAGGACATCAATAGCCACAACCAAACCCACCCTCAACTTAATACATGTATAGTACCCGATACATTGGGACATTAAAACCCAAGAGAGTTAGAAACATAACTGTGGCACCATAGGTGCATAGATCCAACATCAATCATAATAACATGTACAAATAATGAAATACATTGGGTTGCCTCCCAAGTAATGCCTCTTTAGCATCATGGTATGATGTGGCTATGTTGGTAACCCAAACTTCACCAAAAAATCCCATGGGTACCTTGATTACTCATACTTTATCAAAAATCCCAAGAGTTGGCCTCCAATTTTTTCTTTCCACTTTGAACTTATGAATTTCACCTCTAATTATTTTTCTGATTTCTTATTATGCTCATGAGGCAGAGGTATATAAATAAAGGACCTAAGAAATAGATGTAGCCTATTGTAATTCTTGGTCTTTATGCGAGGAATGTAATTCTCTGATTCTGGCTCAACAAATTCAAGAATGTAGACATATGTTTCCTTCTTGTTGCACTCTTCTTTAGATTTGGATGGCTCGATCAAAATCGGACTATCCAAACACAATATGAAAAAATGCTTCAAATAAGATCCAATACACTATAACTCAGGAATTGCAGTCTTGTTTACATCCCAAAATAAGTCTAGTATGCTCTCCTTAAGAGTGACACTATCCATAAGAGTATAAGAAATTTTAGACTTCTCTAATTTTAGCTCCTCAAGTTGGCCTCTTAGAAATTTTTTACTCTCACACCACCCATAACTAAGTTGCTGAGCATTACATGCAACAACTTTTGCATCCAACTCTATTTGTAAGTGGTAAATTTCCAAGCCAAACCTATCAACCTTTTCAATAAGCTCATCATTATTGTGAAAAAGGCATGTCATTGTTTTCAACTGGCTATTCTTGTGTTCACATACTATATTTTCCACACTTCTACAATAATACACCATATCAAAAGGATAAGGATAAATAATAAAGAAGTCTTCATCACTCCATGCTTCTTCTGGCAGAGTTGTCATCTCAAGAATAGTGGGCATACACTAGCTTATGCCCATAAAAGAATAGAAAAGAAAAAACTAATAAAATTATCAACTCCAATCAGTCTATCTATAATAGGATTCCTCGATAATGGTGTCACATTTTGATATCACCCAAACTACCCCTCCTTAGAAGGATAAAGTGACCGCTGTCAAAATATAGTAACACAACTATGTTGGAGTCGATCCCATAAGAAATGTGTTAGATATCCTAGTTAAACTTATTGAAATCACCGAGCAGTATGGAAAAGTAAAAAATGGGGGATTTGTAGTAACTAGAAAGAAGTGACAAGAATTGGATGCTTTTGGTTGTAAACAATCTATAAAGAACACTAGGGTTTGTGTTCCCCATTGTTTCTAACATTGTAGACTTATCATGCACTGTCGAACTATTCCATTGCCTTGTATGCAGAATCTGATAAGTTATGTACCAACAACTGTCTCGTGGACTCATTAACGTATTTCACTATTTATCTTTTGAGTCTCAGGGTGTTGCTTTACTAACCCTTATTCTAGATCCCAGTTAACTACCTCCTTTTGAGTCTTAAGTTATTTGATAAAAGATAATCGTCTTATGTAGATGATAATGATTAGCCTAGATCGATAATTACTCTCCAAATTACTACTTTGATTTTTTTTCATACTCTTACCTCTCTTTTGAAGTAAGAAGTGAGTACACATGGGATGTTAATATTGGCTAATGCTAAGAAATCCATAAGGAGGAAGAAAACCCAATATATGTGTAACACCCCGAATCTGGTATTTGGAACGTTACACGGTGCTCATGACCCCGAAAGACCATAAACTAACCTATGACTGATAGGAACCTGACAAAGCATGACTTGCTTGAATACATAATAATCACCATAATTCATTTATTAAAGCATTTCATCAAACATGTGATAGGCATAAGCTTGTACATACATGGGGATTTCATGACAACATGCTAGTTAGGCACTTTTCCTTTATTTAGGCATTAAATCAAACATATTGTAGGCATGGTACATGTAAACATCATTGTACAACAATTAAACATCATGGTCACATTCTAATTTCATCATTCAAGGGTTTAGTCATAGGTTTGCACGAATTTATATATATAATTATTAAACCCACATAGAAATTATCACCCAACATGGAGTAAAATTCAATTTCTTATTTATCGACATGAACAAGAACAACCCAATCATGAAATCAAAAAGAAAATCTATTACTTGAAGTTGGAAAAGAGATTCTTGGACTTCATAGATGAAAGGAGTCGATGAATGAACACTATGCATACTTGGGTTAAGATTTTTGATGTTCTTGAACTTGAAGAATCGGAAATCCCTTAGTTCTTGAAAAAGATTGGATTTTGATCTTGGGGATTTATTTTAGAGAGAAACCCTAATGTTGTTATCGAAATAATAATAAACAAATGGGTAGAAATTGGATATAACTGGGTTTATATAAGTGGGTGGTAAATGACGAAAATACCCTGCTAAAACGACTTAAAAAAATTAAACCAGACCTATGACTATGGGTGCGATGGTCCGTCAGCCCTGACCATCGCTTCTAGAAAGAATGGAGTCTCACTATTTTGGCTGCGATGGCTTGGGCGATGGTCCATCGCAGGTTCGATGGTCTATCAACCTGACCGTCGCACCTTATCCAGAAGGCGGCTTCACTATTTTCCTTCTGACGGCCTGAGCGACGGTCCATCGCTGGTCTAATGGTCCGTCGGCCTGGAATGTCACTCCTAGGCAGAAGGTAGTTCTCACTACCTTGCTACGAAGGTCGTGGGAGACGGTCTGTCGCTAGTCCGATAGTCCGTCGGCCTCATCATAGCATCCGGGCGGTTTTACTGCCTTTTGTATTTTGGCCATAACTTTCTCCTTTGATGTCGGATTTTGACGAAATTGGTATTGTCGAAAATCTAATTCAATTTCCCACATGACAAAAAGTGAAAATCTTAAAAAATACCACGTGTACAAAAGTGGATTTATCTTTCAAGGAAAGCTTCCAACATTCTTGAGATGATTTTAAGCTAGGAAAAAGTATGGGGTATTACAACATGCAAGAATATTTACCTAGAACGACTTAGCAATTCTGATACTTCATTAATCTGCTAGGGTTTCCACAACCCTACTAAGGTAATTAGCCGCTCATAGTTATGAGATCAATTATGTAACCCACAGATAAAATTATAGATCAATCTCACAATAATGAAAGAAGAAAACCCAAATTCTCAAATTTAATAACAAACCAAGAACAATAAGAGTATATGGTGTGTAAACTTAGCCCTAAAAGGGCCTCTCTCTACCATATAACAAAGTCTAAAGGGTATTTATAGATTACAGGAAACCCTTGAAATCAAATCCTAAATAAAATAGATAAACTTGACTAAATATACATAATAAGGACTAAAAACATCATAGGAGTGTATGTAGGTTACATCGAAACCCTAGGAAATGATTTTGAAGTGATCCGAGAAAATTTAGGTTGGTGACCACTTACTGAAGTCACCTACAGATCATATGTACTACATATGGAATGTATGTGGTCCTTAGTATGAGATGGACCTCCTGCACAGCTCCTAAAGCTCTTTGGACTACAGACTGTAGGTGGCACCTACGGATTGTAGGTGCCCTTGTTAGGTGACAGTGTCTTCTTTTTCTTTACTTTGAACCAATGGACTTCAAGTTCTGACACATACTAGGGTACCTACTTAAGTATGTGGCACCTACTCCGAGTAAGTGCCCAGCTAAGTGGCCCAATACTTCAACTTTTCATCTTATTCTTCCAGTTGGCATCAAAAACCTAGTTTTTCTTTTGCTTGGCACCTAAAAACTAGTTTCTTCCAAAATCACTCCAAAAATACATTAAATCCAACAAAATAGCCTTAAGTATATGCATATTCTCCAAGTTTAAGCATTGTAAGTGCTATGAATCCATAGCACATAATAGATTTAGAATCCTTACCTAGAACTCAATGATACAGACACCCTTTGGATATTATTTTCTGATCTCTAACATAAGAGATAATTCTTCCTTTTGGTACTAAGGAACTCCCCTCCCATACAATCACTGGCTCATTTAGAAAATGGAAAATAACCTTTTGGGTCCTAAAATAAAGAGAAGCATAG